>NW_026634399.1:0-64245 GCF_024868665.1 Triplophysa rosa
CCAAGTCCTGTTGGAAAATGAAATCTGCATCTCCATAAAGTTGGTCAGCAGCAGGAAGCATCAGAAGCGTCTCGCCTGGGCTAAAGACAAAAAGGACTGGACTGCTGCTGAGTGGTCCAAAGTTATGTTCTCTGATGAAAGTAATTTCGCATTTCCTTTGGAAATCAGGGTCCCATAGTCTGGAGGAAGAGAGGAGAGGCACAGAATCCACGTTGCTTGAGGTCCAGTGTAAAGTTTCCACAGTCAGTGATGGTTTGGGGTGCCATGTCATCTGCTGGTGTTGGTCCACTGTGTTTTATGAGGTCCAAGGTCAACGCAGCCGTATACCAGGAAGTTTTAGAGCACTTCATGCTGCTGACCAACTTTATGGAGATGCAGATTTCATTTTCCAACAGGACTTGGCACCTGCACACAGTGCCAAAGCTACCAGTACCTGGTTTAAGGACCATGGTTTCCCTGTTCTTAATTGGCCAGCAAACTCGCCTGACCTTAACCCCATAGAAAATCTATGGGGTATTGTGAAGAGGAAGATGCGATATGCCAGACCCAACAATGCAGAAGAGCTGAAGGCCACTATCAGAGCAACCTGGGCTCTCATAACACCTGAGCAGTGCCACAGACTGATCGACTCCATGCCACGCCGCATTGCTGGAGTAATTCAGGCAAAGGGAGCCCCAACTAAGTATTGAGTGCTGTACATGCTCATACTTTTCATGGTCATACTTTTCAGTTGGCCAAGATTTCTAAAAATCCTTTCTTTGTATTGGTCTTAAGTAATATTCTAATTTTCTGAGATACTGAATTTGGGATTTTCATTAGTTGTCAGTTATAATGATCAAATTAAAAGAAATAAACATCTGAAATATATCAGTCTGTGTGTAATGAATGAATATAATATACAAGTTTCACTTTTTGAATGGAATTAGTGAAATAAATCAACTTTTTGATGATATTCTAATTATATGACCAGCACCTGTATAATATATTATAATTGTAAATAGTATCATTGCTATACTAGAACAGTAAAACAGTAGATGGTTTAAAACTTTTTAAATCTAAAAATAAATGATGCTCCTTAAAGTCTGGGTAAAGTGAATTCTGAGAAATGTTCCTTAACACATTATAGATGTTAGAAATGTTTTGCTGAAACACATTACAAAGAGTTAAAGCGTTAAACAGTTTTTCACCAATTCTCTGTTCAGGATTTTTTGGGTGGGGCTAAAACGTGGGATCGATGACGAAACGGAGGGTCCGAGCATGCATGGCCCCTCCCCTATCACTAGAGTGCCTAGCATCAGGTGTCTGCTCAATCACAAGCTCAGGGTTTTAAGCTTTCACGCACACGCTTTCAGGCTTTCACGCTCTCCACCTGCTCAACTAAACAAATCTCACGCCAAATAACAAGCAAATGGTAACACAGATGCAAATGGACGGGGGAGAATGACTGCGCATGATCGCGATGTGCTTCAGTGAATGATGTTTAATTAAAGGAGTCATGTGACACGGCTAAAACTAATATTATGGTTTGTTTTAGATGTAATGAAATGTGTATACACAATTTAAGGTTAAAAAACACTGTATTTCCACATACCACGCATGTTTGTATCTCCTCTTTGCCCCGCCTCTCTGAAACACATGAATTTTTTATATTGTATGACATAGCATGATAGCTCCTCTTCAAGTTTTCTTAAAGCGGAGTAAATTATGACCGATTTTTCCATTTTTGGGTCAAGTACTTATAAATGATGAAATACATTAAGCTCCTTACTCGGTTTTAGCCATGCTCGCTCCTCAAGAGGTAGATGGGCACAAAGAGGGTACAGATCATCGTTGTGATGATGTACATTTTGCAAATGAATCCTTATTGACCTTCATTTGACCACGGTTTCCTCTCCAGTCTTTGAAGAGACTCTGCACTAGTAGAGGTGATTGACAACACTCTTTCTCCAGCATCACATTCTTTCCCCAGTGCCACTATTTTCTTTGCAAGACCTTCGACAATGAAGGCTGAAAATGTCAAATTAGCTCAAACCAAGAAATGCATCTTAACTAAATTTCTTATCCAATAAGAAAACATGCATGGATCTGCACGCTCTGAGACATAAGTCATTTTCACACAAAATTATTATATACAGATGCTTCTCCTGTTTTTTTAATCCTGTTATAAAGGATATACCCTTTGATACATACCATGTGTCATAATAATGCCGGATGTCTGGTCGCTGCTCCCTCGGGTACTTTTAAATTGAGAGGTGGCGATCAGTGACAAGTGCACCAATCTTCATCCCTGCAGATTCTAAGTAGTTGATGCTCCTCTTGAATCCTTTTAGTTCCATCCGAGAGCTTGCACCCACCTCATTACTCTGACAGAATAAATTATTTTATATCAATCCTTTGAGACATTCAATCTCTCCTAAAAAATTATAATAATGTGGTAATACTTTTATTTACCTGCACTAACTGTATGTCCACAACCCTGCTGTCATCAAAGTTCATCATCGTGTAGCTACCGTACTTTGCACAGTGTCCTTTAGGAGAGAATAAGAAAAGTTGTTTTGTAATTGCATATGTCAGTGTCTTATTAGTGACAGCATGAATAATGGCTTCACATTTAGACAATTAAATACTAAATGACACTCAAAAGTATCACAAACCTGGTGAATCAGCTCTCTTATCACCACCCAGAACTACAGCCTTTCCAGATTGTTTTGCCTTTTCCAAAAGTGTTTTTTGTGCTAACCTCCAGTGACACAAAATGGTTGGAAAGAAGAAGGCCTTTTGATGGTTAAAATATGTCCTGAGACACATCCATTCCAGACGCAGAGCAGAGAGAACATTAAAAACCAACATAATAATCATTACTGACTGTCTGGGAGCTTTACAGAACGATGATACATACAAATTTGGTTCCAAAATAAGATTGTCATGATTCGGGGTGAGAGACACGGAGATACAAGAACTCCACATGACTGGACATGGCCTGGATGTCAACGAGACAGGGGGGAAGTCGGAGGCTGGGCAGCGCTCTCTGGCAGCTGGGCTGCGATCTCCGATGGCTGGGCAGCAAACAAGGAAAGACACAACAAACAAGACAAGGGGTCAACTCAACAGGCCTGGGTAACAGCTGGGACGCCGGCAGGGATCCGTGGCGGGAACAGGACACTGGCAGTCTCGACCCTGGAGGGGAATCCAACGACCTCAACCCTGGAAGGGAGCCCAGCGGTCTCGATCCTGGACGGGGTTCCGGCAGTCTCAACCCCGGAAGGGAGTCCGGCGGTCCCGTCTCTGGACAGGAGGCCGGCAGCCTCAACCCTGGAAGGGAGTCCGGCGGCTTCGACCCTGGAGGGAGTCCGATGGTATCGACCCCTCCCGCTGAGATCCCTCTGTCTGCTGGGTCCAGAATGGTTGGGTCATTCTGTCATGATTCGGGTGAGAGACACGGAGATACAAGAACAGAGGACCCAAGTGCAGACAGGAGGTAAGGGGTTAACAAGACTTTAATACTAATAAAACATGGACAAAACAAAAACCCACGATGGGGTAAAATAACCTAGATATAAACAGGAACACGGACTAACTAAACTAGACAGGACTAAAAAAATAACATTTACCATATAACTACAAAAGACTAGACTACACTGACAAGACATGAACTCACCCCAAGCAACATGACACAGCACAATGACCAAACACAAGACAGAGAACACAGGGGCATTAAATAAAGGGACAAATCAAAGGGGAACAGGTGTGGGGCATGAACTAATAACAACCAATAACAAGAGATACAAAAGGGTGGGAACACAGACAAAGACATGAGAGAGTCTCGAAGACCAAAAGGGTCAAAAATGACTCTCTCCACAAATAACAAGGGATCCTGCTATGATTCTGCCACAAGATCAAGAAAGACATGACAAGATGAGGCAGAATCACGACAAAGATAACATTTTTTTATTTTTTTAAAGCAGAGTTTTTTGTACATTAAAATTAATATCATTCAAACTGCATTTGGTTTGTTTTGATTTAAGTCATAATAACTCAAAAAGTACAGGTAACTAACTCAATAAAACGATAAAAACATAACATAATAAAAAACATGATTTTTGAAAAATGTAAAAACAGAGTTCTCATTTTGGAACCAAACTCTTCATTTGTACACACATATAAAGAGCAACACAAACCATATAAAGAGCAACACAAACCATATAAAGAGCAACACAAACCATATAAAGAGTAAAACAAACCATATAAAGAGCAACAAAACCTTATGAAGAGTAACACAAACCATATAAAGAGCAACACAAACCTTATAAAGAGCAACACAAACCATATAAAGAGCAACACAAACCATATAAAGAGTAACACAAACCATATAAACCACAAACCACATCCAGCACACTCACACGTGCACTCACACACATCACCAACACCTCCCTGCTCACCGGCACCTTTCCATCCACATTCAAACAGGCCCAGGTCACACCCCTACTGAAGAAACCCACATTGGACCCCTCTACTACCGACAGTTACAGACCTGTCTCTCTTCTCCTATTTATTGCAAAAACACTTGAAAGGGCAGCTTTCAACCAGGTGTCGTCCTACCTATCCCAGAACAAACTACTGGATGACAAGCAGTAACACAAATCTTATAAAGAGTAACACAAACCATATACGTAAAGAGTAACACAAACCCTATGAACTTGTGTATAGGACGGCCCACTGAAAGCTACTGCTGCTGACAATTGCAGATTGCCTGCTAGGATATTGTTGATGTAGGGCTGTCTGTTTCACTGTCTGTTTTGTCTTTTTGGAGACCGTGAGAACATAACTGTGTAATAGGCAATACTATTTCAATAATAATATGTGAAAACAAATGTTCAGTTTAGCATTTTTCTTTTCTTTTAAATAACTTGTTTGTAACTTTTTTCACGTGAAAGTTATGATCACCTGTGTGATAGATAGACACAAAAGTGCCACTGAAAAATTTGGTCACAGTGCAGGTATGCATACATGCTGAAAAATTCCTAAATAGATCTAAGCAAATTGTCCTCATAGACCATGTATTTTGGTGGACTGTAGAGAGGTTGGCAAACCCTATACAGAACGCAGGACACATAGGCTACACATTTGTACAGAACAATATTCTGCAACTAAATAACAAATTCAAAAACACAGCACTAACGTACTTTTGACTGTCCTCCTTAGTCACATCGGGCTCATATGTAGAATCACACGTTGTTGATCCCCTTAGTGTACTCAAAAGAGGTGTTTTTGATCTCAGCCGCGCTTTCTTCCAAACGTGGCCTTTTGATTGGTGTAGATGTTAGCAATGGAGCATCAAAGATGGAGCCAAAATCCTTCACAGAGCAGGACACAGAGCAGCCAACAGGTTTTAACTGAATCGCTGAAATTTCAATAAAAAGAAAAGATCAATCCAATGACACATACTATTCACTACCAATATCTAAGCTTTACAAGTAATAGATTATACTGTAACTTTACCTTTACTTCGTAGTTTTGGCTTTCAACGTGAGATGGCTGCTTGCACTCCAGTGCACCTCACAGAGTTGATGGGACACTGGCATGCCACATCTCGTGTAAGTGGCTGTCAGACGAATTCAACGTACAAAACGGCATTTAAAAATATGCAAGTAGACATGCGATAATTTCTAGTTAATAGCTATACTAACCTTCACATTCATTGACACTCCAACCGTGTACAGAAATGGCACAGCCGTGTCTGTCAAATGCAGACACCTGGCGCTGCCCATTTCATATTGACTCAAATTTGTGAAACAGTCTTTTGTAAAATGCCTTCTACACACACGCGAAGACTCATTTATTCCTCCTTCTTCAAAATGTAGGAATTCGAGCCAGCGGGAACGCAGAGTTTGGGGATAGAAAAGAGAACTTGGGGAAGAGCGCAGCCAAATACACAGCGTACCACCATTTTTTTTGTGACTGACACGTGGCCTGGAGAGGACGGCTAAAAATGCCTGAAGGCCATTGGACAGTCATTATAGTCCTACCCCCTTTTTGCTGCTTACGTCATGTGGTGAAGAGGGGAAAGGGAGCTCTATGTTTTTGATTAAAGATTGCGAGTGCAATTTAATTTAAAAAAAAGTGTAAACGGATAAATCAATTATAATAATCACTGCAACACTGTGTAAAACAGTTAGAATTTTTCAGTTTGATTTCATGGCAACTTTAAGCACCAGGGGTACAGAGTACCCGGTCAACCCAGTTCTTGACACACTATCTGAAAGATGCACAATTGCGTGTTCTTCATAAAAGCACTGAGTCACGGCAGTGCTGCTGATGTGGTGGCTCTGAAACAACTTGTTCACAATAAAGGAGGGAAGAGCCATGTATGGAAATAATTTGGATTTGAGGCTGACGACAAGGGGACATCGTTTTCAGATCGGTTTTTGATGATTAATGATGTCAAATTTTTCTCTCAAAAGGAGGAAACACTTCAAACTTAAAAGGGAACGCACCCTGGAGAAAAAAAAGTACACAAAAAGTATCCTCATCACATTGCGTTGCATTCTACACTGGGTTCCAAATTATTATGCAAATGATATCTTTCTCTGGTTTTCCTAATTTGTCGATGCAAATGACAGTCAGTATAATTTTCAAGTAATCAACAGTTAGGGTACATTTGGAATTTTATTGAACAAACCTCCCACTGACAACAGTATTTATTTAAAAAATGAAAAACTCAAAATGCACTGTTCCAAATTATTATGCACAACAGAGTTTGAAAACATTTCATAGGTTGTAAAAAACTGAAAATGGTCATTTGTTGAATTTGCAGCATTAGGAGGTCATATTTACTGAAATCAAAAGCTATTTCAATCAAAAACATCCTAACAGGGCAAGTTACATGTTAACATAGGACCCCTTCTTTGATATCACCTTCACAATTCTTGCATCCATTGAACTTGTGAGTTTTTGGATAGTTTCTGATTGAATTTCTTTGCAGGATGTCAGAATAGCCTCCCAGAGCTGCTGTTTTGATGCTAACTGCCTCCCACCATCATAGATCTTTCGCTTGAGGATGCTCCAAAGGTTCTCAATAGGGTTGAGGTCAGGGGAGGATGGTGGCCACACCATGAGTTTCTCTCCTTTTATGCCCATAGCAGCCAATGACACAGAGGTATTCTTTGCAGCATGAGATGGTGCATTGTCATGCATGAAGATGATTTTGCTACGGAAGGCATGGTTCTTCTTTTTGTACCATGGAAGAAAGTGCTCAGTCAGAAACTCTACATACCTTGCAGAGTTCATTTTCACACCTTCAGGGACCCTAAAGGGGCCCACCAGCTGTCTCCCCATGATTCCAGCCCAAAACATGACTCCGCCACCTCCTTGCTGACGTCGCAGCCTTGTTGGGACATGGTGGCCATCCACCAACCATCCACTACTCCATCCATCTGGACCATCCAGGGTTGCACGGCACTCATCAGTAAACAAGACTGTTTGAAAATTAGTCTTCATGTATGTGTGGGCCCACTGCAACCGTTTCTGCTTGTGAGCATTGGTTAGGGGTGGCCGAATAGTAGGTTTATGCACAACTGCAAGCATCTGGAGGATCCTACACCTTGAGGTTTTCGGGACTCCCGAGGCACCAGCAGCTTCAAATACCTGTTTGCTGCTTTGCAATGGCATTTTTGCAGCTGCTCTCTTAATCCGATGAATTTGTCTGGAAGAAACCTTCCTCATTCTGCCTTTATCTGCACGAACCCTTCTGTGCTCTGAATCAGCCACAAATTCTTCACAGTACGATGATCTCGCTTAAGTTTTCGTGAAATATCTAATGTTTTCATACCTTGTCCAAGACATTGCACTATTTGACGCTTTTCGGCAGCAGACAGATCCTTTTTCTTTCCCATATTGCTTGAAACCTGTGGCCTGCTTAATAATGTGGAACGTCCTTCTTAAGTAGTTTTCCTTTAATTGGGCTCACCTGGCAAACTACTTATCACAGGTGTCTGAGATTGATTTCAGTGATCCAAAGAGCACTGAGACACAATACCATCCATAAGTTTAATTGAACAATATAAAATTAAATGTTTACGACACTTAAATCCAATTTGCATAATAATTTGGAACGCAGTGTAATGAGGAGTCAAGAAAGCTCCAAAACTACATTAACTTGCGTTCTGCGGGAAAACGGAGGTCTCTAGAGACAGGGGCGTAGCTACATGGTTATCCACCCCCTGAATGATGGATGGCCACCTATCTGGCCACCTCTGTTGTGCGAAGCAGTTTTAAGATGCGTGTGGAGTTTACGGAGTGCTGCGCAGATCATTTAGCTATGCCCTGAAAGTAAGCGAGGACATTACTCTCGCGTTAATATGATGTCATACGCTGACGCACTGACGCAAACAGTCGGAGCGCTATTATCTGAACAGCTGCTAACCTCTTCGCTTCGTGACAGTGTACTGTCTGTGTACCATGGAAGTTCATCCGTCGCGAGCAGAAGGATCAGGGTAGGGTTGCACCAGCCATTCGTAAGTTCTTTCTTAAACGTGAACGTAAAGTCCACACTAGAGGCTTAGTAACTACTACTAGCTAGTTTGTAACTAAATCTGTAATCTGTATGTTATTCGGTTGCACCATTTGGTTTTAAGGCAGAACGTAGCTATCATAAGCTCTCCGTAAAGTAATGCGTAGTGCATAATATGACGTTTACCTTCAACAGTCCAATAGCAGCCTTTAAATTCGTGAGAAAAAGTTGTTGAAATGTTGTGAATTTCAAAACATTCTTGATTTAAACTTATTTTACCTCACATAATAACGGTAAAATCGGTATATAGAATACTACCTTTCATGAATAACATATTTAAAAGTAAATTTAATAAACAAATGCTGTTTAAAACAATACAGCCTACTTAATGCAATAATAAATGACATGCAATATGGGTGATTTCATTTTACTGCCAACCCCAATTAAATAAAAAGAAGATTATTTCATTTGACTGCACAACACAGCAGATATACACACGGAGGCGCGCTAGGACGGTTCCTGTTAGAGCAGTCAAAAATTAAATGTCATCACATAATGTTCTCTATTTTAAAAGGTAAGTGACTGTAAATGTCAGCATTATCATGTGTGTAAATCATTAAAGAATGTCGAGTGAAACAAGAGCTTATTCCGTTAGTTCAGAGAGTATGCGATTTTATTCCTACAGTTATTCCTGATAGGAGGCTTCCATAAATATTTAGTTTTTACATATTATTACGCTTCAACTAAGTTGAATGGTGCATCTCAAAAATATTTTGTAGTGCGTAAGTTGTAACTTAGTGCCCGTTTAAGTCAAAACTACAGTAGGCTAAGTTGTAACTTACGCACAGCTGGTGCAGCCGGCCCCAGGTCAGTAAAATCAGTCTTGTTTAACTGTATTTCATTCATTCATTATATTTTCGCGAAAGTTTAAATTGGGGTACTGCAATGTTTATTTACTCTAAAAAATGCTAACTTACTCCAAATGATAGCTAGCAAATTATTTTAAAATAATGTTAGCACATGAAAGCATTGCAAATAAATTGTTTACTTTACGTTCTTTGTGTATGTTTTTGACCAGCAAACTATGTGTAATGAAGAATTGATGTTAATTACAGTAGAATTTAAAGAATTTCTGTCTGTAAGGATTTTTGGTCACCCTAATAAAATCACTGGGTCTTACCTGGCCACCTCTAAAAAAAGTTCTGGCTACGCCCCTGCCTAGGGATGTTAAACTGCTTGAGGGTGAGTAATTAATGGCAGAATTTTGGTCAAAGTTCCCCTTTAATAAAACTCCTCAAAGACCGATACATGGACCTAATGAAGTAGTGGGTTTGATTAAATCTTATATGTAGCGATTACGTTATAATCACGATCACCACTTGTAGTGCCACAAGAGAGCATTCTGCCCATCACCCGGACTGCCATTACACACTACACTCCCATGATCCAATTTTGGACTCATTATGTTGATCACGATCACCGGTGTCTTGTTAACCTGTTTCACTCCATGTATTTAAACCCTGTTGTCACATTCAATCATTGCAAAGTCTTGTATGTGTTACAGCTGCATTTCTGAGTGGTCCCTGTTGGAATAGTTGTTATTTATTTGATTGTACCAAGTTTTGTGAACATCTGCTGCCTGCCCCGCCCCGCCCCTTGCCTGTTCTGTTTTGAAGTATTAAAGCTTCATTTACATCTTCATCCTTTGGAGGCTTAAACCTGTATGGTTGGATAATTCCAATTAAGCTATTAGAGGTAGCACCAGAGTCAGAATCCAATTCAGAGGACATTGACCGGCTACCCGAGAATCTACCTCATCCCTCTCCGTCTGCAACAGAATGGTATTTTTTCTTCCTTTCATGCAAGTCAGCAATATGTAACTAGCACAACCCTAGCAAAATAAGGTTAGGTTATCAATAAATGATTGTTCATACTAGGGATGGGCGATATGGCCCTAAAACTCTATCATGATAATTCCTGGTATTTGTTGCGATAACGATAAAAATGACGATATATCCATAACGCCATCCACCGCGGTTTTTTGCGCCAAGTGATAGTAGCTTCATCATGTAGTCTAGACCCTCAGAAAAACAAATATTATCAAAAAGTAAAACTTACCCCAAATCAAACAGCTCCTAAAATATACCTACAGTATTTTTGTAAATATAAAATATAATAGTGAGATTCGACTTCAAAAGGTTGTAGTAAAGAAAAGTTAAATGATAAATGAACTAAAGCTCAATAAGCACATCATGTCAAACCTAAAACTGTATCTATTGTTGGGTGGAAACGATCGATAGCATCACGCTGTCAATCACTCTCTCTTGAACTGTGTGAACCTTCTCTTCTCACAGCAACATACACTGAATCTGTCTATGACTCGCGCTACAGAAGGAGAACAGAAAAATGCGGATAAAAGAAATCTAATTAAATATAACATCTAACGAATGTTTAAATAAATACTTTTAGCCAAACTAAATGTTGTGGTGTAACGTATTATGACTATCACCGAATACTTAACAAAACGAATTAAATAAAACGAAAGTGAAACTAAACATTAACTTGTACGCATTTACAGTGCCAACCTAAACGAGATTTAGAGCTCGTCTTTTAGTGCAAACTCTTTCTCAGCTTCACGTCCGCCCCCCGCTATACCCGTTTTCGCTTCACATATGAGCTGTGAATAGGTCTCACAAAGAAATACGTCATCAACTAGAATTTATCGTTTAAATCGCGGGAAGACCAATTCCTATCGTGTGGGGAATTCCTACCGGTATATCGCAAATGATATAATATCGCCCATCCCTAGTTCATACTATAAAATTGACAACTCAAATGGATGTTAATCCCTTTAGTCACACTGTGAATTAAACTGCAGGTGTAGCCTACATGTGGTGAATGCAGGACAACGAGAACATATGAGAACCTCTGCTGCAAAGACCTTAATGCTGTATGTAAAGATAAACACATGTATTTTCCACAATCATCGTTTCACTAGTTCGCCTATGCAGATAATATTGATGGTAGCAGGAGTAGCGAGGGTATGCTTGTTTGGCGTGCTGTCTGGGGGGCGGGCCACGAGCTCGCCGGTTCCTGTCGAACCCAGATCACTCCCCCTCGATGAGGGGAGTGCGCCGAGCTCAGAACCGGCCCGAACCCTGTATACCCCCCCGGTGTCCTGCGAGAAAAGTGAGTTCGGGGAGAGGAGCCGGGGTGGTGGAGGGATGTCGAAGACTGAAAAAGTGCAGGTAAGACGGTTACCTATTTATTGAATAGTTCGCTGGGTCTGATAGGGTCGAAGTCATGATAATTGATGCGGATCAGCTGATTGCTGATGCGTGGGACAGAGTGCGGGCGTGGGCTTTGGACAGGGCTTGTCTGCAGCGGCAGAGCGTGGGCTTGTGTCTGCAGCGGCATAGCGTGGGCTTGTGTCTGCAGCGGCAGAGCGAGTGCTAGATGATTTGCGTGATGAGGGTCCGGAGCGCTTCTCTGATGAGGGAGCGGTCTGACCGGATGCATGTTTTGAAAGATTCTGATGACCAGGGGCCCAGCGCTTGGATCTGAGGTTGTGAAAGGCCTTTTTGGGCGGCTGTAGTTGCTGTGCCTATGCGGAAGGAATGGCATGAGAAATGGTCTGCGGGGATGCCGGATTGGAGCAACACAGGATGTAGCGTAGGCTTGGGACAGAGTGCGGGCTTGGGACAGAGTGCGGGCATGGGACAGAGTGCGGGCTTGGGACAGAGTGCGGGCATGGGACAGAGTGCGGGCGTGGGCTTTGGACAGGGCTTGGGACAGGGCTTGTCTGCAGCGGCAGAGCATGGGCTTTGGACAGGGCTTGGGACAGGGCTTGTCTGCAGCGGCAGAGCGTGGGCTTGTGTCTGCAGCGGCAGAGCGTGGGCTTGTGACAGAGCGTGGGCTGGGACAGAGCGTGGGCTTGGGACAGGGCGTCTGTTTGGGACAGGGTGTGGGCTTGGGACAGAGTGCGGGCTTGGGACAGAGTGCGGGCTTGGGACAGAGTGGGGGCATGGGACAGAGTGCGGGCGTGGGCTTTGGACAGGGCTTGGGACAGGGCTTGTCTGCAGCAGCAGAGCGTGGGCTTGTGTCTGCAGCGGCAGAGCGAGTGCTAGATGATTTGTGTGATGAGGGTCCGGTGCGCTTCTCTGATGAGGGAGCGGTCTGACCGGATGTATGTTTTGAAAGATTCTGATGACCAGCGGCCCAGCGCTTGGATCTGAGGTTGTGAAAGGCCTTTTTGGGTGGCTGTAGTTGCTGCGCCTATGCGGAAGGAATGGCATGAGAAATGGTCTGCGGGGATGCCGGATTGGAGCAACACAGCTTTCAGATGTTTTTGGAACCAAAAGCGTGTGACAGGGCAGTTGGAATCGTCGACGAAGAGGGGGTCAGATGAAGATTTGGCTTGTGGTCTTCTGAAGCGAAGGTAGGCTAGGAGGGTTTGGTATGGTTGGATTGGGGACTGGAGATTGAAAATGTAGATGAAATGACCTCTCCTGGCTTGATCCGTTTTACTTTTCTTGATGAAGTAAGCAATTGTCTCTGAATCGATCACTGACAGGTCGGAAATCGTGGGGTGAGCTGAGTGGTCGAAGTTGGAGGTGATGAAGATTTCTGAGCTTCTGAGAAAGCCGAAGAACGCCAGGATGAACATGGCATCGAGACTGCATGCAGTGTGCGAAGATTGATAGCCTCTGCGGAGGGTGGACACGCATTTTGTCAATATTTCTAATGTTAAGGGTTGCCTAGCGTCTGGGCGGGTGGGTTGGGTTCTCTAAATGCCTTTGATGAGCATCGTTGTTTGGGGGCTGGATATGACTGGGGAGGGTGCGTTGAAGATGAGTTTGTGGAAAAATTGCATGCCGCTCAGGTAGCCCTTGATTGAGCTGGCTTGAAGTTTTTTTGCGATGTTGAGGAAGGAGATGAAGGAAGTGATTGTGAAGAGAGAAAAGTCGGGGAAGGGAAGGTTGTAGATATTGTGGAATGATTTTAAGCTCCTCCATGCAGCCAGGTAGGATTGGAGGGTCCTGGGTGAGACGGCTTGGATGATGAAGTTGAGAGAGGCCTCTAGCAGGTTTTTTTTGAAGGTGATTCGCTCGAAGATCCACTCCGAATATGGAGGGACCGGTATTGGCATGGGGTCTGCCTCCGGCGCTAACAGCCTGAATTTCTGCTAAAATCTGGGTTCTGGTTCCTCCGGAGACGAGGGGTGGTTCCAAGGCTGGGGCATGGTTTGGGATTGGCATGGCTGTTGCCAATGAGTAATGAGGGCGGGCCATGGGGATGGAGAGGAGGGAGGGAATTGCAGCCTCCGGAGCAGCTAGCGGAGGCAGCCTCGCGCTAGCGGCATCCGGGGCAGGGGCATGAGGGAAGGAGGGGAGGAGGGATGGCGGGCCGTGGGCCTGAGGGAAGAGGGGCCAGCTGGGGGCTTGAGTTGCTGGCGAAAGCCTCACGCCAGTGGCCGAGGTCGGCGCTGCTGGCCAAGAGTTGTCCAAGGGTAAAGGGGATGGGTGCGAGTAGCCTGTTGCTGGTGGCGGAGGCCTGCTCGCACTGCAAGGGCGGCTGTAATGACTAGCGGCTGGGTTGATGCCGCCGGGACTGGGAAACTGGAATGCTGCTGGAGGGAGCAGCTGCTGGGCACCCACAGGTTGCTCGTAGGGGGCGCGGCCTAGGCTTGCCGAGGGTCTGTGGCGGCGATCTGAAGGAGTCGAGTTTTGCCACAGGTCGGCGGAGGATGTCTTGGTCCGGGTGGAAAGAGTTCTGTGTGCTGGTCTTGACTGGTCAGTGGCTTGGGTCTCTGATGAAAGCCACGTTGGAAGCACTCCTGACTGCAGCGAGATGAGAAGGCCGTATAGTTCCGCATTATTTAACTTTCTGTTGAAGTGGATGTCTCGGTTGGAGAGAGCTTGATGTAGGCTTCCCTATGGGTGGTACGGTGAATTGCGCCGAAGTGTAAGATGACACTGTTCGAAGGACGTTGACGCTCGGCAGAGCTAGGTGGCGACTGATGTCGGCGCTTCGAAGCACGAAGAGTAGAGCGGTGGGTTGATCGACCGCGTGGTTAAGCTGGTGTCTTGGTCGCTGTGTCCTTGCCGGGGCTGGAGCGCTGGACAGCGCTTGAATGAGTCGGCGTGACCTGGGCGGTACTTTCGTTTTCGGCTGAAGACGAGGAGTCTGACATGATGAAAACTTTTGAGCTGTCGTAGACTTGAGCTGTTTCACAGACTTGAGAATGTCGAAGACTGAAAAAGTGCAGGTAAGACGGTTACCTATTTTTTGAATAGTTCGCTGGGTCTGATAGGGTCGAAGTCATGATAATTGATGCGGATCAGCTGCGATTGCTCATGCTGATCAGCTGATTGCTGATGCGCATCAGCCGGGCTTGATTATATGCTCCGGCTCCTCCCGAACTTTGTTAATAAAACATCATTAAAAGCCTGTCTGCCTGAAATTTACTGAACATTACATAAACATACCATCAGACGTCACTTTTCAAAATCTGTTTTATAGTTCACCATTTAAACAATGTTGTTGTTTATTTGTTGTCTATTTTTGTCATTAGGAAGTCAACTCAATGGAAGAAGAGAAAGCGGCCCAAACACCAACTTCCAGAGCTAAGAAAAGTTATGTTGCAAGATCAATGAAAACAAGTGCAACAAAAATTCAAATTCTATAGTTAATATTGTTTCTAATGTTAAAATACTGTGTGTCAATAAAGAGTTTACACAAGATGGTGGATTAACCATTAACACAATACAGAGTTTGATAGCATGTTAGTTTTGTGAATCATTTATTTATTTTGAATGTCTTGAAATCACGTGTTGATCAAATGTCTTTCTAAGAAATATGTAATTTGCCGTAAATAGGCGCTTTAAATGGGCAAACAAAGTATAATGATGTTAAACTAATAGTAAACAGTTTACGGAGTGCATCCCTCATCTTCCTGAGCAACATCCACTGTCTTGTAGAAGTCATTCTGCAGCTGTCCTATTAGTGGGCTTCTAAAAAGGAAATCATTGGATTTTTTTGACAAGTGTATTCTCTTCTTAGAGACATGTTCTTCAAGTGGTTGGAGTAAACTGGAATTAAATAAACATATTTCAAGCATTTATAGTAACGCCAGCATTTTGTCAGCTGTAATAGTCACTTAGAGTATTTATAGTAGAAGGCTGTGCATGCGTATGGATGGACTGAACCAGAGAGTGAATGACTACGAGATAACAGCTCTGCAGACTTTTATTTTCCTTTTTTTGATTTGTGACCAATGTGGGCTGTCTTAGGTTTAATAAAGCCGCTCACACCGTCATACTTGTCAGGATACAGTAGGTAGTCAACCAGAATGCCTACTACAACCGTTGGGGAAGGGCGGCAGTTAAAAAACATTTACATGTCAAACTAGTTTGCGAAATTTCCGCGAGAAAAACCAGGAGTTTGCACCTTCAGTACTTAACCACATGTACTGGGAAACAGTGAAATTCAGTGTGATAAATTCCTTATTACATGACAGGAGGCAACACAATAAAGATTAAAACAAGATTTATTCACGTTTCAACGTGTTGGTTATGATCACAGAAGTTCATATAAGTATTTTTTTTTCTGCCAGTCCAAAACGACTACATGTGCCTGATAGTTATAAGAACAGTCTTATAATGAAAAAAAAACCACTGTCTTTTCTGTCCTTATACAAGCAAACGTTCCATAACCACAGTTTAATACGTCCCTATTCGCGGGTAAGCTTTTATAATAAATGTATCTTTATTTAAGGATAATCTCATTTCCACCACAGCGCAAACGCAATGATGTTCAATATTACGTTTTATATTAACATTAAACAGTCTTCATTTACAGTTTTTTACAATCACTTTGGCACTAATTTCAGAACCTTGACGCCATTTTTCAAAACTCTAGACACAAAACTCACAACCAATAATAAAAATGCACATTTTTCAAAACTCTAACACTTTTTTCAATTGCTTGGATACAATACACATAAAACTAAGGTCATTTGTTCATTTAACAAAAATCACCTGTTCAATGACACAACTTAACATCAAAGTACTACTATTTCAAAAGGCCATTCACACATTACATTTCATATGAGTGTCTATTCATTTCATTACAATGATCCAACTATCAATTGATACAACTGCTCAAAATGATAAGTAGCTGTTGCATTACTCTTAATGCATAGTTGTATTGAAACAGACAAACAATATTCCATGTTTAGATCATGAAAGTTTCAAGATAACGAGATTCATTTTCACCAATTAGCATGGAGCATGAACCAATTACACTACATTATCTATGGATGTAATATTTCATCATCATTCTTTACATTTAAGACGCCGTTTCTATGGTCCCATGTACCACCTTTTCAGACTATTTACAGAATTGACAGTACTGCACTGTATGGATGCAGGCCCTTGTAATTGCTTGTCCAATTCTGCCAACTTGTTACTGATGATTGAGTTCACATTGTGGAACGAGTATATAAAAAATAGATTGGGATCCACTTGCAACAACATAGCGATACGTAACATGGAGCCGGCAGGTGATTCAGGTCACAATAGAGGTCAAGCAGTGGTGGGAGGAAGACGTGTTGGTCAAAGGAATGGCAGGGGACAAGCACCCATTCTGAGAGGTGGTCCCAGGCCTCGTTTGAGAGGTGTGGGGGAACATGGTAGAGGACAAGGCCACGGACCAAGACAGCGGAAGCAACAGCAAAGAGTGTCATTAGTTGTAGACCATGTCATAAATCATGGGATGACAATGACTGGGGGCTACAATGATAAAACCAAACCTCACGGTCAACCGTGGCCTCAATAATCAGAACTTTCCGCAATGAGACTGCTGCTGACCAACTTTATAGAGATGCAGATTTCATTTTCCAACAGGACTTGGCACCTGCACACAGTGCCAAAGCTACCAGTACCTGGTTTAAGGACCATGGTATCCCTGTTCTTAATTGGCCAGCAAACTCGCCTGACCTTAACCCCATAGAAAATCTATGGGGTATTGTGAAGAGGAAGATGCGATATGCCAGACCCAACAATGCAGAAGAGCTGAAGGCCACTATCAGAGTAACCTGGCCTCTCATAACACCTGAGCAGTGCCACAGACTGATCGACTCCATGCCACGCCGCATTGCTGCAGTAATTCAGGCAAAAGGTGTCATGGTCGACAAAGCTGAGAGAGACCCAAATGCGGGAAAAAGATTTATTAGAAAAAGGCAACAGTCAATAATCCAAACAACCAAGGAAGGCACAGCCGCGGGAAGCAGAAAGATACACCACCGGAACGGGAGAGGCATCCGAAGAGCGTCGAGCATCCCCCGCCGGGGTAAGGGGTCAGTAGTTGGGGTTCGAGGGATTACCTCGAACCAACTCTCAGGAGGAGAGAGAAGTGGTAGCTCGTGACGAAGACGACGCCCCTGATGCGACTGTTGCCAGGTCGGGTGTGGAGCGAGGCCGCCGGCTGGGACGCCCACGGACACTGCGTAGACAGAAAGCAGACCTGGGACGTGATGGGAGAGAGGTGAGAACAAACTGGAAAGGCTAAGGAATAACAGAGTCAAGAGAAGCACGTTCGTGAAGACCAGATGACTAGAGGAGCTAGGACTAAGGCTATGACTAGGACTGTGGCAAGGCTAAGGCTAAGGAATCCAAGAGGATATAAATGTGCAATAGGTGAGCCGCAGCAGCACCTAGGTCAGTCTGTAGTGGAAAACACACAACGGTCAGACACAGGACAAGAGACACCAAGGGATTATAAAGGAAACCTAGATGGGCTGTAATAGTTAACAGGTGTGGGACAATAGCGGGAACAAGCGGGCTTAATGAGGGAAGTGAAAACAGGGGTGTGAGAGCTGAGTGGAAAAACACCAGTGCAAGGAAAACCCTAACGGAGACATGAGGGCGGGAACAGTGACGCAGACTCCGAGCACGTGATCAGCCGTCAGTAGACAGCTTCCACGTGCTTGACAAAACAAGACCGTTCCCGTGCAGACAATTACCCCGACCTGACCTGGGTCGTGACAAAAGGAGCCCCAACTAAGTATTGAGTGCTGTACATGCTGAAACTTTTCATGTTCATACTTTTCAGTTGGCCAAGATTTCTAAAAATCCTTTCTTTGTATTGGTCTGAAGTAATATTCTAATTTTCTGAGATACTGAATTTGTGATTTTCATTAGTTGTCAGTTATAATCATCAAATTAAAAGAAATAAACATTTGAAATATATCAGTCTGTGTGTAATGAATGAATATAATATACAAGTTTCACTTTTTGAATGGAATTAGTTAAATAAATCAACTTTTTGATGATATTCTAATTATATGACTAGCACCTGTATATACTATAATAAGTGCACACAATATATGTATGAGTTTAAGCACTGAACACATGAGCTGCACAACATGTTTTTATTACACTAAAGCACATGAAAGGCCTAGAGAAAACTTGGAGTCAGGCTGTGAGAACATATTTGAGAACTTGAGATTTCTGTATAAAGTGTGGAGTCAGATGTACAGTTGTTAGATCACTTCAGATGAACTCTGAATATCTCACTTTGCTTGCTCGAGCAAATAAAGTTTGAACACGGCATCTGGAACCCTTGTCTCTTAGATTTCTTTCTGCGTCGGAAGGTAGATTCGTCTCAACACAACGCAAACAACTTTGGTTTTATCAATGGCACCATTGGAATGAGTTTTGAATGTAAATTTTCCCTTCAGAATGCCATGCAGGTCTGTGTCGTCGTTTTATATCAGGCTCGACTGGTCACTGCAGCTTGTTTCAATACTAGATGTGTAAGGTCTGGGGCTGGGCGGGGCAGCATAGGGATGCGTTAAAATGTTTAATCGCGTTATTTTATTTAATTATAATTAACGCGTAATGGAAAAATAACACGATTAAATGTTGCAAGGATCTGTACAGTACACAATTCATGGAACCTAAAAACATCCCAGTTCTTGCATGGCAAGCATACTCACTGGACATGTCACCCCATTGAACATGTTTGGGATGCTCTGGATTGGCGTATATGACAGCGTGTTCCAGTTCCTGCCAATATCCAGCAAGTTCGCACAGCCATTGAAGAGGAGTGGACCAACATTCCACAGGCCACAATCAACAACCTGATCAACTCTATGCGAAGGAGTAAATACAGTAAAACTGCACATTTTAGAGTGGCCTTTTATTGTGGCAAGCCTAAGGCACACCTGTGAAATAATCATGCTGTCTAATCAGCATCTTGATATGCACACCTGTGAGGTGGATGGATTATCTCGGCAAAGGAGAAGTGCTCACTAACACAGATTTAGACAGATTTGTGAACAATATTTGAGAGAAATAGGCCTTTTGTGTACATAGAAAAAGTCTTAGATCTTTGAGTTCAGCTCATGAAAAATGGGGGCAAAAACAAAAGTGTTGCGTTTATAATTTTGTTCAGTGTACAAACATCGAAGTATTTATTATAATACATGTAATTATATTCTACATTTTCAGCCTGGATTCCTCAAAAAGTCCTCAACTAAAAATCCTGGCAGGCACAGTGACAGCCAAGGACAAAATGTGTGGGCATCAAGGACCATATAGACTACAACAAGAAGATAGACGCCATTGACCATAAAAGCAATGGCCTTTGGAAGTAGAGATGGGAGATAATGTGGAGAAAAAGGTCCTTACTTGTGTTAGTGGATTTCTGAAAATGTGGATCTACAGAGATGTGGAAGCTGCAAGGATCTTTTAACTACTATATTGGCCATGATATAGTATATCTGCTATATCAGTGACAAGTTGTGAGTTTAAATTATTTGTAAAATTGTAATATCACATAAAATATTTGTGGTTAAGGCACCGTTTCCATCCAACAAGTAAGTTGCTAATAATTTGGCGGCAAATAACACAGAGCTAGATGTAAGTAGCAGCAGTAGGAGAAGCTACTGTAGGTTTGTTTTCTTATATAATAAGTTACATGCGCCTCAGAGTGCACAGATGAGCAGCAATACACGCAGTCCTATCATTTTATTTGCAGAGGAGGATACCAGTAGTTTGGGAACGCAGTCGAGTAAGACAATTCTGGGAGGTAGTTATACTGAACCACTTTGATGACAAACTTTGGCTGAGGCATTTTCGAATGACTAAAGCCCTATTCGTATGGTAATTGTTTCTCATAGGGACGTAAGATATTTTTCCATTTACAGAGGTACATTGGTGATTTTATTACTATCCAAATCCAGAATGTCTGTGTTTTTCTCCCACCACCCGCTGAAAAATCTCTGGCCGTATTACCTACTGTTTTTTGACAATCACCAAGGTTGTGTGGTAATTTAATTGCCGTCCGAATCGACATCTCTGAGTTTATAACAGGTGATAAGTCCAAAATACGTTTTGTAAATCCGTTCTGACTACTTAAAGGCAGGGTAACCGATTTCCGAATTACGCTTTAGACAACTGAGTCAGGCTGAGTACCAAAACAACCTTGTAGCCAATCAGCAGTAAGGTGCACAGGATGGACATTAGCCGAGCCGAGCGCTGACGAAAGTAAAAGATGGGGGTAGGGGTGTGTTTGTTTTGGTGATTTGAACATCAACAACGGCTAAGAGAAATCGGACACCCCGCCTTTAAAAGCACCGTAGAGTGTAGCTCTTTAGGAGGTCCAGGGATTATAGTGTCTGATGCATTAAAAATACCGTATGGCAGCATAAATAGCACAACATGACTCACATAACGTCACATCTGAAACGCTTCCGCGAACGGAGAGAAACAGTTCACAGGTGGCAGAAAATGCATCCTATTGACTTTCTTTATTTTACAAAAGCACAACATTTTGTGGTTATCGTGGGTGTACGTAAATAAATGTAAACCCTTTCGAATTATATCATACGTATCTGTATGAAGACCAGATGATACAGAGTTTTATAAGTTTCGGCTGTTAAAGTGATTGTGTAAATTCCCCTTCAGTCGGTCTCTCCACGTTGTGTTGAGAGACAGACTGGGGTTTGATCTTGAGAACCTATAATGTCAAAGAGGAATTTAAAACGCCAATGGGCTTTGGCGAATGGCACACGCATGCCAGTCCCCGCCCCGTGCATACAGGTATAAAAGGGAGGTGGCGGTGGCCATTCACTCATCCTTTGTTCTTCGGAACCTGCATGACGTACATGTCAAGAGCTCCATCTCTTCGAGATTTCTTCCAGACTGCTGGATTTACGACGCGAAGCAGCGGATTTCTCCCTCTCGATGGCGGACTTCCCCTGGGCGTCTCGGCAGCGAGCCGCAGATATTTCAAAAAGAGCAAATTTCCTCTCACAGTCTGCGCTGTCTTCCGGCATGTCTCGCAGTTGTGTTCTTGGGTATGACAGACTCATCCCCAAGTCCGACGGGCACGACACCTCTATTGCATGTTGGGGGTCCAGCATGCAGTGGCAGGGCTCGTCGATTAAGGTGTTGCGGTCATGGTTTGCTAAATTCTCCGGAATGTAGCCGCAACCCCGTCTGCTTCCTGAGCGTGTTCGACTGCCGCTTCGGCGAGGTCGACCGCTTCAGCGAGTGGCGGGGGTGATTCGGGATTCTCATGGATGTCACTCTGCCAGTTTCAGCTCGCGGATCATCCGTGCCCCGGCATGCTCACCTGGCTCGTCCCTGATGGGCGGCGGTGTACCATCCCCATAGCGGGCAGACTCGACAACGGGATGGGGACGAACTTTCTGTCATAACATCGGACAGCTAACTCCTGGCATTGGATGCGAAGACCCCTTGGAGCTCCCACCTCCGGGCGGTCGAGCCCAAGATGAGGCGACGAAGAGATGACGACCGTGCATGACCTGGAGGTGCATGAGGAGCTCACAAAGACGTGGAATATGCCGTTTGCGGCGTTCCCGTCTGACAGGCTCAGGAGCTGTTACTTCCCTGGACGGTGGGGCAGCTAAGGGATATGTCGACGTTCCCCAGGTGGAATGTGCAGTCGCGGTGCACCGCAGACACTGCCACTTGGAGGGGTTGACCAAGGCTCCCTTCCAAGGCATGTAAGCTCTTTGACACTTGTGTCGAAGACTTACGATGCTGTGGGTTAAACTGTTTCCGCCCTCCACGCTATGGCGGTCCGTCAGGCCCATAATGCTATGGCAACCCATTTGGTTATATGTCAAAGCGTTAGGATCTGGTTGATGGGAAGGCTGACCCGGCTTCGCACCGCCACAGGCCTCGCGTCTCGTGCGACGGAGGTCATGGCGGGTGTGCTTTTGCGATCTGCGCCTACTGAACAAGGACCTACACAAGCTGTCGTTCAGGATGCTGACGCAGAAGCACATCTTGGGCTCAGTTTGTCAACAAGATTGGTTTGTGGCAATCGATCTTGATGACTGGCTTGTCTTGGCACACTTGCAAGATGTGTTGTGTACGCACAGGGACCTCGTGCTCCGGCACCTAGACCGTCTGGGCCTGCGGGTCAACTGAGAGAAGAGCAAGCTTTCCCCAGCACAGAACTCCTCTTATCTCGGTATGGATCTAGACTCTGTCCGTATGTCAGTGCGTCTCACAAACGAGCGTGCGCAGTCGGTGCTGAACTGTCTGAAACTTGTCAGGCGGACTCCAGCAGTCCGGCTGAAACATTTTCAGAGGCTCCTGGGGAACATGGCGTCCTCAACAGGGGTAATCCCTCTCGGGTTGTGTGGAAGATTTTCAAATGTGGTGTTGTGCCTCAATTATGGTGTTGTGCATTATGAGCAGAATTATGAACTAGTGAGTTATATTGTGTGTGTACACATAACCATGATCCTATAGTAATAAGGAAACTCTCAGTGTCTTTTGGTTAGAATAAGGAGACCTACACAACCTATAAATAAATTTAGCTGTATGACCTTACAAGTCATGCAATGTATGCAAAGTTAAATATGTGAACATCCAAATATGGTATAGAGAATAATGTAGCAAAAATACATATGTTGCTGAGAATGCAACAACAACACGTCAGGTTACAGGCATGCTAAAAGTAACATATGGGAGGCAATAACGACAAAACAAGGTCTTTAGTTGTTCAGCAGGCAACTCGGCTTTGTATTTTTGATATTAAAGTCTTCCTTTGGTAATGGAACCCACAGTTTTGAGACTGATTCTTCATAGTTGACAGGAAATCCGCGACAACAGGAAAGGTCTAATTCTCCTAATATTGTAGAGGATGAATCTACAGGACCGGGTGGTGCTGGCAACATGGTCTGCGAAGTTCAGCTGATCATCAATTACCACTCTCAGGTTTCTGGCCATTCTGGAAGGAGTAATGGTTGATGAACCTAGTTGAATGTCCGACTGCCTTACCCAAATATATTACAGTAGCTCTGGCAAACTCGCATTTAGCCAGATTTACTGAAAGATTGGCCTCTACCAACCGCAAAAGAAGAGCACATACCCAACATAAATGTTCACCCCAAGTTTCACTATAAACAATCACGTCATCAATATACACAGAAGGTCATCTCCTGTGCACGAGACGTCAATGGAACCTGATAATACCCTTTAAGAAGATCGATCTTTGTGACAAACTTGGCAGAACCATTTTTGTCGACGCAATCTTCTATACGGGGTAGAGGAAAAGAATCCGGCTGAGTAAGGTCATTCACCTTCCTATAAACAGTACAAAAATGTAGAGTATGATCAGGTTTTTCTACTAACAGGCAAGGTGATGCCCAGCTAGAACAACATGGTTTAGCTAGATCATTATCCAACAGTACTTAACCTCTTGTTCCAAGTGACGCTGCTTTTCAGGAGACACTCGATAAAATGACTGACGAATAGGCGAGTGATTTCCCACATCTGTATCATGATGTATTAAATTTGTACGTGAAGGAACGTCAGAAAACAGTGACTCAAATTCTCGCAAAAGCGTTGCGAATTCAGTGCTTTGGTCACATGTTAAGTGACCAAACAAGTTTTCCAATTTCGTAAGAATTTCTGAATTGCATAATCTCAGTTGAAACCCCACTTTGTCAGGTACATCCTCTTCTTCCGCAAGTTGACGCCAAAACCATTAACATAATCCAATACATTTGTCGGTAACAAGGTTTCGCTGATTCATCAAACAATGTAGCTAAAGGTCCTCTCACGTCATGTCCAAATACCAAAGGACTAAAAGCCCAAACTTTCTTGGGTTACTTCCCTAGCGGCCAACATCAGCCAGGGAAGATCTTCTTTCCAGTCTTTACCAAGTTCGATACAATAAGCACGCAACAATTGCTTTAGTGTCTGGTGGAAGCATTCCAATATGGGGTCAGAATTGTTGCTTTATTCTGAATAAATAAACTATGATCCGTAAATAAATGTAGAGAGTTTCACAAACATATTTTAAATCCACATATGCACAAAAAGCGAACCATAAATACATGTTAGACGTTCCACAAAAAGAAATGGAATTCACAAATAAATACAATGAGATTTGCAAATAAAAATATATTTACAAATATATTTTAATGGCATTTATTTGTAGATTGCTTTCTGCAGATTTGTGGATCGCTTTCTGCGCATTTGTGGATCGCTTTCTGCGCATTTGTGAATCGCTGCACGCATTTGTGGATCAGTGCACGCATTTGTGGATCAGTGCACGCATTTGTGGATCAGTGCACGCATTTGTGGATTGCTCTCTGTGCATTTGTGGATTTTGAAACATTTCTAACGTCAAGACGTGCTCACGATCCACAAATAGGTGGACTCCGCCCACTGTCTACTCAGCCAATCGGACAGCGGTCTCACGGTGCTGACCAATCGCGGCACGTTTTCCCTCCGACCAATCACGTTTTGATTTACAATGCAGGGCGGGAACACAATCCGAAGTCGTCTCGCAACATGACAACATACTATATGCATTTCCTACCTCAGTATTCCACTGTGACATACCCTCTTTGCCAGCTGCTAAAAGAAGATGCTCCCTGGAACTGGTCTCCGGCCTGTTCTACTGCTGTGCGCACACTAAAGGAACTGTTGACCAGGCCCCCTGTCTTGGCCCATTTCATTCTTGACTGCCTCACACTGGTAACTTGTGATGCTTCGGCCACCGCTGCTGGCGCTGTTCTTTCCCAACTCCAGAATGGCGTCGAACGGCCAGTTGCTTTCGCTTCTCGTGCATTCAACCTGACAGAACAGAAGTACTCAGCTGGAGAGAGGGAAGCGCTGGCTTGTGTATGGGCCTGTGAGCGCTGGCATGTGTACCTTTATGGATGGAAATTCACCCTTCGAACTGACCATCAAGCCCTCAGCGCACTTATGTCTCCTTCTGGGTCGGGCCACAAACCCCTGCGCCTGTACCGTTGGACGGACCGTCTTCAACAGTATGACTTTACCGTACAGTACACATCAGGCAAGGATAATGTAGTTGCTGACTTGCTGTCCCGTTCTGTGTCATCAACCACTGACCCCTGTCACATAGCTGAGGAAAATGACCTTATCCAACTGGTGCATACACCCCTCACCGCTTTCGTGTCCTTGGAGGAACTCACAGAGGCGTCAGCTGCTGACTCCACCCTCTCGGCTGTCCGTGAGTATGTCCTGAGGGGCTGGCCGGCTCAAGTGGCGACAGATATCCAGCCATATGCCCGTGTGAAACACGAATTGTCATGCTGGAATGATACATGCGTGGCCCGTGGACACTGTGCAATTATTCCTGCTAAACTCAGAGGACGAGTGCTGACTATGGCTCATGAGGGCCATCTTGGTATAGTTAAACTGAAGCAGCATTGTAGGGACCTCGTATGGTGGCCAGGGTTGGACAAAGACATCGAACATCTTGTTCGGGACTGTACTCCGTGTCTTCTCAGTGGGAAAACTGGCCCACCACCCTCGCCGCCCCTGGGGTCTTTGCCCTGGCCTACTCAACCTTAGGACCACATTCAGCTGGATATCTGCGGTGAACTCCATGATGTGCCCCACCATTTGCGTTTTCTTGTAGTTGTCTATGATCTACACTCAAAGTGGCCAGAGGTTGCACCTGTGGGCTCTGTCACGTCCAGTTCCATCATTGCATTTCTGGAGTCACTCTTTTCTCGCTGGGGCCTGCCAAGCACCCTGACGATAGACAATGGTCCTCAACTGGTGTCTGCTGAGTTTAATAGTTTCATACAAAGCAAGGGGATCAAACACATTCTAACGTCTTATTTTCACCCACAGTCAAATGGGGGTGTAGAGAGATTCAACCAGTCACTGAAAAACGGTTTGAGAGCCCATTTGGCACAAGGGTTCTCTTTCAACGAGGCCTTGTCTCAGACTCTTCTACACTACAGAGCGGCTCAGCATGCCACCACTGGGGTTTCACCAGCAAAACTGATGCTAGGGCGGGAGCTGAAGTTACCCTTACATAGACTTTGCCCTCCTACTTCTCACGGTGGAAATCCTGTGGTGAAAGCCAGGGTGCATGGCCAACAGCTCAAAGCGCAGGAAAGATACAATACAAAGAAAAAGGCCAGAGTTCCCCAAATCTTCCCATTGGACTGGGTGCGAGTTCTGCGGTCGCACCGGAGTAACAAACTCCACACCTTCTGGTCGCTGCCACAACAAGTAAAAAGGCAGTTAGGTCCAGCTACGTTTCAGTTATCTGATGGTTCCCGTTGGCATGCCAATCGACTTCGGAAAGTCCAGTGCCCTTCTGGTACGGATCAAGCCCCAGACGCTAGGCTCTCCCGCTCCCTGCTAAGTCCACCATGCCCTCTGCCCCTGGCACATTATCAAGTGCCTCCGCAAGGAACGACTCTCTCAGCATCTGCAGCGCTGCAAGGAAGACCCACGAGATCGCACACCCGGCCTGCACGTTTTCAGGACTATTTAACATCTTTTTATACTTAGTTCACTGGGAGGGGAGGGGTAATGTTACATGACTAATAATCTGATGTTTGAGTAAAGTTATTTGGTTGTTACTGTATGTCATAAAGAGAATGAACGTCAGTCACTTTAAGAGTTACGTTAAATAGGAAGTGACGTTGACGCGGTAACGTAAGAAACACAGTTAAGTAAATACAAAAGTTGTTGTTGCGGTTGTCGAATAAAGAAGAAAGGAAAGTTCGAACCGAGTCGTCTTTTCAGACAGAACACTGTTTACCAGGATTGAGCGCCTTTGGCGGGATGTTTGGATGTGTCACTGGACTGTATTATGACATTCTACATCGGCTTGAGGACTGTGGATATCTTGAAATAAGCAACTTCACCCACCTCTTTTGCTGTCATTATGTTTTTTTACCGCGCATACAAGCCAGCCTCAATGCTTTCAGGGATGCTTGGGATAACCATTCCATGAGGACAGAGAACAACCTGACCCCAAATCAGCTGTGGGAAGTTGGGCAGTATCAGAATCCAATAAGTGACCCTGAGGTAATTTACTTCACCCTTAAATGCATTACTGTATATTTCTGGTTGTTCCGTTTTCTGTAGATAGGGACACCCTACAATTGTCACTGTGGTAGATATACTGTATGTTAAAGGTAGAGTCTAAAATGACCAAAATCACATTAATTTTTTTTGTTATAGATACATTTTCAAAACTCTGCTGCAGCTGAACAAGAACATGGAGATGTTGAAGCTGATCACTTTGGGGTCAATGTGCCTGCAATTCAAATGTTGCAATTGACAAATGAGCAAATTGAGCACCTCGTATCGCAGATAGACCCACTACAGGAGTCTGTTTTATTTGGAGTAGACATATACCTTCAAACTCTCACATTTGTACAGAATTTGGTTGAAGGTTAGCTTGATCAGTATGTATGACATTGTATTTTACTTAATTTGAACAACATTGCAATGTGTTTATTTAGTATTAACTGCATCTAAAAACAGGACGGTAACAGATCTTTTCAGTATGTGGATTCAGGTTAGTGACCTTTAAAATAGATTTTAAGAAATTTTTAACATGCAAACTGTGCAATTAAAGTAAATGATTTTGGAACATCAAGAAATTTGAATGTTATTTCTTCAAAGTCAAAACTAACTCTGAGTAGAACATCATCAGAATCATATTCTGAAAGTGTTAAACCAATCCAAATCCAGTAGATGCTGTGTTTGCACAAGCTTGCAAAGTAGAAGAAAACTCATCCATTGTTAGTATGTCAGCAGGAAGCATTAGCGTCCGGCTGCACGTGGAGGCCTTGAAGAATTTTCCCTTACACACATTAACCTGCAGACTGTTAGATGGAACCTCCCATCCAGTCCAAAATGACATGAGCTTCTGCAGCTGGTCTGAGGTGGCTGTATAGATAAATAATTACAAAGTATATATAAGCATATCTTTAAAACTTCTCACAGTATGGTTTGATACACCAAGTTACAAAATTATGTATAGTATTAATAACAGCATTTAATTTAAAAAAAAAGTGTACTGCCGTTTTACCTTCCTGAATATATTCCCGAAGAAAAGTAATTTGACGAGTGACAATTTCAGGGTGCAAACTTTCGTCGTCATCATCATCAGAATCAGCAACAGGCCAAGCAATGTGCTGAAGAATGACCTACAAATAAAATGTAACAAACTCAAACACTGTATAAGAGACAGAACTTGTGTCTAATCAGGTAAAGGATAAACCTCTGGACCATACTGAACTTAACACGCCCTTGGGAAGACAACTTTAATTGCATCTTCTCGTGCCGTGATCAATGACCAAACATTGGTTTCTTTGATTCCACGCCTCGGCTGCTTTATTTGACATTTAGTCCTATACAAAACCTAAGGAAAAAGAACACAAACTAATTTAAGCAAGTCCATTTACTATCTTTACACATAAGAGTATCTATGATTTACTAAATCTGACTGAGGAACAGCAGTGTTTCTAACGTCAATGAACAGTCCAAAAGACAATAAAACAAAAAATAAAAATAGTATCAATAAAAGATTAAGACACTCACAGCGTGTTGCAGCAACCTATTAAACAGCCATTTCCGGTGGTGTTCAGAAAACCCAGGAAGGTCCCATGACACAGCAAGTCTGGTTACTTCCTCCTTTTCCTCTTATGAAAGGTTATGGTTACCTTGCAACTAATGAAAACATTTAACTTGATGACTTTCCAAAATCATGCAAGTACAATGCTTTATTTTAATTACCATCAAAAACCTCAACATAAGATAATTATTCTGTATATATAACTGTATAGGTTCACATGCTACACAGGGAAATAATAATATAGTTTAATAATTAGTATTTTTTATAGTTTAAACTATATATGTACTGTGTATATGTACTGTGTAATTTGGATGTTTCTTAAATATAAATAGTCTTGACAAGTAATGTTTTGCACCTACCAGTTGGATGGTATGCCTTTGTTCCAAATCTGGACAATCCTCTAATTTAATCTCTGCAGTCTCGATGGGACCACCATCAACACTGAACTACGGACTGGACTAATTCCTGGAAGCAAAGGGCCACCATGAAGAAATGAGTGGCCTATCATGCCCCAGCAACCACAATAAGTATGGCAAGCCGAATTAGCTTTTAATCATTCTCAGGATATGAATTTTTGATATCAACAATTCAATTTTTACTAGTAAAAATTATAATTCATATATAGAATTTCTACTAGTAACAATTGCTATTTTTGATATCAGTAATTACATTTTCATTAGTAAAAATGGAATTGATCAACAATGACGTCATCACTCGCAGAAATGTGCATTCTTGATATCAAAAATTGAATTTCAACTAGTAAAAAAGTCATTCTTGATATCTGTAATTGCATTTTTACTAGTTAAATATCACAATAGGCTGCCATTCAAATTCAATTTCAGATATCAATAATTCATTTCTTACGTGTTAAAAATCTTATTTCAGATATCAGAAATGCAATTCTTACTAGTAAAAAACATAATTTTTGATAATCAAATAGTAACTCGTTGCTAGTAAAAATGCCAATTTTGATATCAAGAATTCAATTTTTACTAGTTGAAATGCTCATTCTTGATATCTGTAAATGAATTTTAACATGTTGCATTTGGTATTTCTGATATCAGGAAATATATTTCAGATATCAATAAATCTGAGAGTAATTGTAGATATCTAAAATGGCTTTCTTACTAGTAACAATCACATTGTTGATATCAAGAATTAACATTGTCACTAGTGAAAATGTAATTACTTGATATCAGAAATTGGCATTTTTACATGTAGTAATTCAATTGTTGATATCAAGAATAGACATTACACTAGTAACCACACAATTGTTGATATCAAAATTATGTTTTTTACTAGTAAGAATTGCATTTCTGATATCTGAAATAAGATTTTTAACACGTAAGAAACGAATTACTGATATCTGAAATTGAATTTGAATGGCAGCCTATTGTGATATTTAACTAGTAAAAATGCAATTACAGATATCAAGAATGACGTTTTTTACTAGTTGAAATTCAATTTTTGATATCAAGAATGCACATTTCTGCGAGTGATGACGTCATTGTTGATATCAAGAATTCACATTTTTACTAGTGAAAATGTAATTACTAATATCAAAAACAGCGATTGTTACTAGTAAAAATTGAATTGTTGATATCACAAATTCATATCCTGAGAACGATTAAAAGCTAATTCGGCTTGCCATAAATAAATCACTATCAATCAGAGTTTGACTGCAACACGGAACAAGGTGATCCTGTTCACCCTCAAACAGGAGTGTTACATCTGCTATGCCTGAAAAAGAATGTAAATGTGTTTAAGAAATTCTTTATCCTTTTTCCATAAATTAAGACAGTAAAGTTTAAAACATTTCCAATAACAGCATGAATACCAAAATTCAGAGAAAAGCCTGTCCTCAGCTTCTCAACAGCCATACTCAGGAGATGTCTATTGACCCCATCACCAATGGCTGCATCTCCTGTAAAATATGTTTTAAATTAATTTTAATAGAGATACATTATTAAAGATGGTATGAAAAAACATTGCAACAAATGTAAAACAGAAAAACAACAGAGAAATGTTTGGATTACAAAATCTATAAATCTGTGAATATACCTTGTAATATGCACTTTAGTGGAGCAGCCCAGTTGACTCCCTTTGCCTTATAGAAAGATAATATGGCTCTGTCTTGGTCTTCAGGGCTATCTTTCAAATCTAGATAAAAACGCAGTGGCTTTTCCTCACTCTGTTCTCTCAGCAAAGTCCTGCAGAACAGCAGAGATGCTATGCGTGGATCTAAAATCCCCATCCATTCTATCAGGAAGTACAATAATAAATAAAATAATCAGATCAGCCATTGTCGCATGAACAAGAATAAATTAGCCCCTTAGGTTATTTATTTGTATTGGTAAGAGTAGTATAATAATTGTTGCCCTTCAAAGGTTACCTTTCTTTGCCTCTTCAAAGTTAAAGGACCTCTCCAAGTATCCAGATGATTCCACTGCTGATGATGATGGTCCTGGAAGATCTTCATTCTGATAGGGACTGCCATTTGTGTCCTCCCTTGGACTATTTCTTATTTAAAAAACAAAAGTAAATCTCAGATGTTCATTTTTAAAGTTTATTGATTTAAAAACCACCTAACTTGGGTAACTCCACCCAAAAATGAAAATTCTGCCATTCATTACTCACCCTCAAGTAGTTTAACATCTGTATGACCTTTATTTCCCCCCAAAATGCAAATTAAGGTAATTTTGGAAGCTTTCTGACTCCTCAGATTGCAACGCGACCAATCTTCAAAGCGCTGAAAGTGCGTAAAGACACCGTAAAATTGTCCACGCGACTCCGGTGTTTCAATATAAATTAATATGTGACAAGGATACTTTGTGTGCAAACAAAAAAAACTAATGGTTATATTCAAAAACTTCCCGATTTGAGTGCATGTGGTCGATTACAGTGCATCCGGTGTCAGAACCGCTCGACACATGCGCGTTCTAACATAGAGCCTGGCTCTAGCGTGTGGCTCCCGTGAACGCACGCTGGAAACTAACAATCAAATCAGGAAGTTTTTGAATAAAGTCGTTAGTTTTGTTTGTTTGCGCACAAAAGTATCCTCGTCGCATTATATTAATTAGTATTATATTAACTACTTGATGGTGAGTAATTAATGGCAGAATTTTCATTTAGGAAGTATAACTACCTGTCAATGCATAAATTAACATGGGTCTGGAGAAAATCAGTCAGTATCACTGTCTGGCAAATGGGGCAAGTCTGTAAAACAAATGTAAGCATTTAGGAAAGGTTAATGCACTCAATATGAAAACACTGATGTAACAGTCTTCAGGATAATGTGAAATTATAACTACCCCAAATGACTCTTCAGCATCTGTTACCTCAACATCAGGAGGAGTATCGTCTTCTAAAATCTCAGACTCCGATTTCTATTTCACAGGTTGCATGAATTATTTATAGAATGCTCTAAATTATATGTAAAAATATTTTAATAAAATTAATGATAAAAGTAAATTCAGGATGAAATAACTTACTGAACATTCGTCTGCATGTAAAGCCAACATCTGAAGGGGCATTTTCTGGCCACAAGAGACACAGTTGGCTTGGGGCATTTTAGAGAATTCAGGAGCATCATAGGGTAGAGGATCTGTGGAAAGTGCTTCCTGGATTGGAACCAAGTAAAGCACATGTTTCCCATTGTTGGAGGCAGATTTTAGTGCCCGCAAAGTGTAGCCCTCTGCATCAGTTAGAATCATCGACAGTTTTCGGCGCCCACTTCCACCTTTTTGAACAGAATGTAAATACAGTAATATCAGTGTCACTTTAAAAAAAATAATTTACATGCATTACAAACACCCAGCATTAAGTTTTTATTATTTAGATAATTATTTTATCACGTTGTAATATATTCACATAAAATCCGTAATGTAAATAAAATGAGTACCAGTGGCTTTGTAAAACATCCAGCTTCTCTTCAGACTTTTTAACTTCGGAAACTCTTCCTCCAACAGATCAAAAATCTAATGAACATATGATAATTGTACAATAATTATTATTTGTTCAATATTTTTGTAAATGACTAGTGGGTCTTAATAAATGATAATTTACTCAAAATATATGTTTAATACACCGAATTATTCAGTAAGAAAACATTACATTACTTTTAAAACATTACTATTGCTTGAAGTGTTCAGGTCAGAGCCAAAGTATAGAATTGGACCATGTGATACTGCTTTATTATCTGTGGGTACAATCTTCAGTTTTTTTTATAAATTGCACATGTGCAGCACGCTTGTTTAAGAAACACTACATCATCTTACCTCATCATGTTTAGCAGACTCTGTAAAAGTGACAAGCCTCTTGCCAAGTCCGGCATGTGCGAGCACAAGCTCCTCTGAACCAGTTGGGGTTAATTTGGGCGTGTTTGAAGCAGCGGGTTCAGATAAAACATAAATCTGTAGTTCGGTTGTTTTGATACGTGGAACCGTGTGTGTTGGCTGTGAAACAAACCGTCTTTTGCCTTTGCCTCTTGAATGGTCACTACTAGAATTGAAAAAAGCAGGAAACTGCCTAAAAATGCACAAGCCAAAACAACAATTACGTTAGTGGGTTCTGTCAAACAGTAAAAGCTTATGAAAGCTGTTTAGGTGGGAACCGCACTAAAAAAAACAAGAATATTGTCCCTCTTATACTGTATATGGGCCAAACCTTTTCAGAGCCTGATTCACCCTAACGTCTGAGGAGAGGTTGGATGAGGGCAAAGAAACAGAGGGAGAGGGAAATGTGTCTGTGGGGGATTGGATGTGGGGCGACCCGGTGTTAGATCCTTTGCAATTATCTGCACTAAAGCCCGAGCTGCTCTTTCCACCTGTGCAGAAAGTTCCTGCACAAACAGTGACACAATCTTAATAATGTCATACAGAGTCGTCATTACATTAACACATACTGGTAAAACAATTAATTGCTAACTGTTATGGTTTTTACAGGACTTCGAAAAAACCTATTGCAAGCATGGTAAATAATATCTACCTAGCTATGTAACCCAAGCTGTCCTTTTTCTTTTTCCTTTTCTTTTTATATCTTATCATCCCCCATCCACAGTCCGCCGGCAGCATGATTTTAGCTAGTGATTTGTGTTAAATGACTAATAAGACTCACCTGTCCTGATTCTTCCCGCTCCGCCATTTTAAGCAGTCGTTATTGGCGAGACGACTTCGGATTGTGTTCCCGCCCTGCATTGTATATCAAAACGTGATTGGTCGGAGGGAAAACTATGAAGGTATTTTTGGTGCAAAACTACTGAGCACCTGTGAGAATGGAATTTGTAGTTGTAGAGGTCGGCCACACGTGTATCAGTAAATTTGTAGTAAAAATTCGAAGTTGCAAACTTGTAGATTTTTTTTCTCTCCCGCAAACACAACACAACAGTTACACCTTCTTGAATCCTTCAGTGCAAGTGCACAAATCCAGTTCTACAAATCACAAACTGAGACACTCGTGCACTCACATTTTTTGCTACAAATGCTGCAGTAAATATGGTGCAAAACACATTCACACACCTGCACCAAAAGACGTGCGTTCACAGATGAGTTTTGCACATCCGCAAACAGTATGTGAATTCATGCAATGAGAGTTGAATGCTTGTCAAATATTTTCTAACAAATTAAAGGTTTTATTCTTGCACATTGTTCTAGCACAAACACAAGAGCATAACTACAACTGCTTGAATCTGCTGCTGTGAGTCTCTGACACAAGTTCGCACACACTCTCATTTTGCACCACATAACTGTGTGATATATGGTGCAAAAGTGATTTGTGCATTTGCAGCCAAACGAGCTAGGTTTGGCCCCCAGCAGGTGGCGCCCTAACGCGCAAGTGAAAGACTCTGCGAGAATCATCCTGAGCTGCTTTATTTTCCTGAAATCACTAATCGTAATAGAGTACAAGTGCCGAACCTAGACATCTGGGGGCCCTAAGCAAGCCTTTTTGAAGGGCCCTTGTCATAATAGTTCAAACTAGATATAAACATAGCTGTAGACTATAAGAAATAAAACATATAAATCAATTAACACACTTAAACGAATAAAGACTGAAAGATAAAAAAAACATTAAACAGACAGTAAGAACAATTAATTCTAAAATAAAGTTCACATTTTGTTTGACATGTAAATTATTTTATTATTGACATGTAAAAATTTTCCTTAATTAACACGTGGCTTGGAACCATCTAGCTGTAAAAAAAACTATAACGTTATGTGGTGTGGCATAACTATAAGTGGTGTGTTTTTCTAACCAAATGAGTGATTAACAAAAATAAAGCATGATTCAATTCAATTCAATTCAATTCAATTTTATTTATATAGCGCTTTTCACAATGTGCATTGTTCCAAAGCAGCTTTACAGGAGCAAATAAGTTTACTTAATAAAGCCAAGTATACGAAAACACATCAATAATTCTCTAAATTTTTTACATATTATCATAGGCAAACCAAATGCAGTGGATTGCAGTGGTGTGCATTATAGCGGAAACTCACATGAACAATGTAGTTGTTTTAGTCCTGTAAATCATTCCCTCTAAATGTTATTGAGCTGTAAATATATATATTTTGAAGGAACCCATATAGTAGATGGGTATAATATACACAGCAAAACACATGGCAATATTTACTTATGACTTCACAGTTTGCTGTAATAAATATAAAAAATCAAAAGGTGTGCATTATAGCTGACACCCACATGAACACTGTAGAGCTGGTTTTGTGGTCTAAGTTATCCCCTTTAAATGCTACGGAAGTTAGAAACGTGTATTAATGTGTATGTAACATTGAAGATGGTCCCTAAATTCACGAATATCAAACGTCCAACCTCAAGCAACGAACTTAAGTGTGTCCATTCTTAATTTGTAAATACGTTCTTGCATAATTTGGCAAAAACTAAACAAGAGTTTAAAATACTATGAAAACACATGCCTCTTGTTCTTTTACTTTGCGTTGTTGGCGTTTACCTTTTTTTTCGCTCCAGACGGATGGCGCCGTTTAAAACCATGGCAAGGGACATCAGCAGCACATCACGCGCATGTCATTCCCTGCCCCGCACTGATGTCCAAGAATGTCACAGTCATTAAATAAATTAAGTACTAAAAGTAAATTTCCAAATAATGCCTCTAAAGTTGTATCCACAAATTATAAAAATAGCATCTTAATTGTTTACAATAGTGTTTTTGATTCGGTACTCAAGGGGCCCCCTGGTGGTTTAGATGCCCTGCGTAGTCTGCGTATAGGCAGGATCGGCTCTGAGTACATTGGTTTAGTTTAAATAAATATGCTGGTCCGCTACGTGACAATCCCTTACGAAAACTAATCATGGTTTTACTACAGCAACCATATTTTTGTTGTTGTTTTAACTGTAAGAAAAACGTGTGTTTTGTTTGTTTAACTGTAGGCCTGTAATTTTCATAAGGGATTGTCAACGTAGCTGACCAGCACACTTATTTAAACTAAACCAATGTACTCTATTACGATTAGTGATTTCAGGAAAATAAAGCAGCTCAGGATGATTCTCGCAGAGTTTTTCACTTGCGCGTTAGGGCGCCACCTGCTGGCCGCCAAAACTAGCTCGTTTGGCTGCAAATGCACAAATCACTTTTGCACCATATATCACACAGATATGTGGTGCAAAATGAGAGTGTGTGTGAACTTGTGTCAGAGACTCGCAGCAGCAGATTCAAGCAGTTGTAGTTATGCTCTTGTGTTTGTGCTAGAACAATGTGCAAGAATAAAACCTTTAATTTGTGAGAAAATATTTGACAAGCATTCAACTCTCATTGCATGAATTCACATACTGTTTGCGGATGTGAAAAACTCGTCTGTGAACGCACGTCTTTTGGTGAAGGTGTGTGAATGTGTTTTGCACCATATTTACTGCAGCATTTGTAGCAAAAAATGTGAGTGCGTGAGTATCTCAGTTTGTGATTTGTAGAACTGGATTTGTGCACTTGCACTGAAGGATTCAAGAAGGTGTAACTGTTGAGTTGAGTTATGGAGAGAAAAAAAAATCTACAAGTTTGCAACTTCAAATTTTGACTACAAATTTACTGATACACATGTGTGGCCGACCTTTACAACTACAAGTTCCACTCTCACAGGTGCTCAGTAGTTTTGCACCAAAAATACCTTCATAGAAAACGTGCCGCGATTGGTCAGCACCGTGAGACCGCTGTCCGATTGGCTGAGTAGACAGTGGGCGGTGTCCACCTATTTGTGGATCGTGAGCACGTCTTGACGTTAGAAATGTTTCAAAATCCACAAATGCACAGAGAGCAATCCACAAATGCGTGCACTGATCTACAAATGCGTGCAGCGATTCACAAATGCGCAGAAAGCGATCTACAAATAAATGCCATTAAAATATATTTGTAAATATATTTTTATTTGCAAATCTCATTGTATTTATTTGTGAATTCCATTTCTTTTTGTGGAACGTCTAACATGTATTTATGGTTCGCTTTTTGTGCATATGTGGATTTAAAATATGTTTGTGAAACTCTCTACATTTATTTGCGGATCATAGTTTATTTATTCAGAATAAAGCAACAATTCTGACCCCATATTCCAAGGAACCTTGACTTTGTGGATGGTACGCAGAGATTTTTGGGGGTTTTACACGCAACTGTTTCAAAACTTCAACAAACATTCGGGACGAAAAATTTGTCCCTCTGTCCGATTGGATTATTTTTGGATTTCCGAAGATCGATATGAACTGTGTTAAAGCCTTCACAACAGATTTTGTGTTAATAGATCGCAAAGGATATGCAGCTGGATATCATGTAGCCTGACACATTATTGTCAACATGTATTTCGAACCTGATTTCGAAGGATTTAACGGTCCCTCACAATCAATAACAATGTGTTCAAAAGGTTTCCCTACAGCTGGAATTGGATGTAAAGGAGCATGAGGTATACCCTAGTTAGGTATACCTGTTATTTGGCAGATATGACAGGTCTTAATAAACTTGGCAATGTCTTTCTTAAGACGGGGCCAAAATTCCAAAGTGTCCTGCAACATAGCCATGAGCAGTCTGCAATACCACCTCACGCAAATTCGAGGCAATTACAATTTGATACAATGATCCACCCAACACTATATCCTTACATGAGGTCCATTTTCGAACCGATATACCATCCTGTATAAATTACCCATTTGAGATACTTTTCATTTCTTCAACACTTTTCACATTCGCACGTAAATCTGTTAAATTTGAATCTTGTTGTTGAGCCAAAATTAATTCGTCAGCAGACACAGATGAAGGAAAGACAGGCAAATCAATCCATACTGGTAAAATATTTTCCTGCACATCATCAGCCTCTTTTAATACAAGAGCCCTTGCACGTGTCACTGCACAAGCTGAAAATACACCAGGAAAATCCTGAACACTTTCACCATCCCTAATTTGAAAAGAAGGTATCTGGTTAACAACAGGGGGCAATGGAATATCATGCCACACCTGTCCCCCATCCAAATTATTACTCAGGATTATATTTAATTCAATTCAATTTTATTTATATAGCGCTTTTCACAATGTGCATTGTTCCAAAGCAGCTTTACAGGAGAAGATAAGAAAAACTGAAAAGCACAAAAAAGGTAAAACATAGCACAGTGTATGGTGTTTATAGAACAAGCAAGATTATTCTAGTAAATAATATCTATTGAATGCAGTCTCCCGGTGGTTTATTTAGCATATTTTGCATTAAGTGAATGCTTAGCTGAAAAGATGTGTCTTTCATCTAGATTTAAATTGGGAGAGTGTGTCTGACCCTCGAATAGTATCGGGAAGGCTATTCCAGAGTTTAGGTGCTACGTATGAGAAAGCTCTACCCCCTTTGGTGGATTTAGTTATTCTAGGTGTTATCAAAAGTCTGGAGTTTTGAGATCTTAGAGAGCGTGATGGGTTGTAGTGTGGTAGAAGCTCTGTTATGTAGGTAGGTTTCTAAACCGTTTAAGGCTTTATAAGTGATTAAAAGAACTTTAAAGTCAATACGATACTTAATGGGTAACCAGTGAAGCGTTGATAACATTGGGTTATGTGATCGTATTTTCTGGACCTGGTTAGAACTCTGGCAGCTGCATTCTGAACTAACTGTAGTTTGTTTATTGATGATGCAGGACAACCACTAAGCAGTGCATTACAGTAGTCAAGTCTTGATGTCACAAATGCATGAATAAGCTTCTCTGCATCAGCAACACATACAATATTTCGTAATTTGGCAACATTTCAAAGGTGGAAGAAGGCTGTTTTTGTGACATTTGAGATGTGATTTTTAAATGACAGGTTGCTGTCTAATATAACGCCTAGGTCTTTAACTGTATTTGTTGGAGTAACAGTGCAGCCTTCAATTTGCAGGTTATAATCCGAAATATTCTGCTCACGTGTCTTTTGTCCGAAAAGTAATATTTATGGTTTATTTGAATTTAAAAGAAGGAAATTACAAGTCATCCAATGTTTTATATCTTCGATGCACTCTGCCAATTTGGATAGCTGGAAGGAATCATCTGGTCTTGATGAGATATATAGCTGAGTATCATCTGCATAACAGTGGAAGCTAATTCCATGTTTTCTAATAATGTTTCCAAGGGGCAGCATGTATATGTATATGTATATTTCTCAGTCGGTGCGTCACTGAGCAGGGCAAACCTGTTCGAGACTGTAATCGGAACGGTTGAGTGATGTTTTGTCCTGCGAGTACGCCGTCTCACAGTCACGAAGTTTCCCAGCTGCACGGAATGTTCAACCGGAACCGAGCTGTGTGCGCTAATGATGCTCGCATCCAAAGTGTTTTCTATGGTCGTTACACTCTTACTATCCTCAGATAAAGATTGGATGCGAGACTCTAATTCTAAGATCTTCTCTGTCAGCCTAACAGCCTAACCAGAGAGAGAGCATGACATGTCAAAACAGACATTACCATGTCTTTCTCTACACAAAACATGAGGCTCTGTCATGATTTTGCCTCCTCATGTCATGTCTTACTTGGTCTGGTGGCAGAACCATGACAGAAATGATTCACAAAGAAAAAGGATACTTATTGACTGAGTTCTTTAAAAAGTAAATGAGTTAAAATCACAAGTACAAGTGCAGTTGGTATTAAGCAGCACAATTCTTATTTATTAAATGCACGGCTTAACAAATGTGTTTTTATCCTGGATTAAAAATGGCTACTGTTGGAGAACATCTGGAAGTATAATGGCTAAGGGCTGACATGCCTTGTTTCGAGTGAACCCTTGCTATTTCAAATAGCCTTGATACAAATGATCTGAGAAGTCTGTTTATAATAGGTTTATATTCAATAAGCATATCTGCAATGTATTTAGCTCCTAGGCATTTGAGTTATTGATACTTTTTGAAATTGATCCTAAATGTAACAAGTAGCCAGTGTAGTGCCTTGAGAATTGGGGTGATATGATTTTTGTAATGTTAGTTAATGCCAATACAGTTGTTCATGTTAATTCATTGTGCATTAATGTTAACAGATAAAATGTTTAATGCATGTCATAGTAAATGCTGAGAGCAAAGATAAATATTAGGAAGTATTGGTTGTTATTAGCTCATGTTAGCTAAAGAATGATCAAATGTAATTAATGTACTATATAAATACTGAAGATACATTAAACTGTGGCTGCTTTGAAGGATTAACTGCATAGACTCAAAGTTGTGTTGCATCTTATCATTTCAATCTTATGAATTGAGCGACATTTATACACCACTTACATCTACCATGCAACTCAGATGAAAACTGTAATGTTTGGACTAGGTAACATCAGGGCCGGATTATCCAATGGGCATTATGGGCACAGGCCCAGGGGCCCATGCGTGCTTGGGGCCCAAGAAAGGGGGAGAAAATGTTTTCGCAATATTCATTCTGCCGTGTGCCTCTCTGGCCACACACACGCAAGTGCGCACACAAAACCGTGTTTCTAACGTACGCAAGTCTGTCTCTTGATTTAGTAACTTTTACAAGCCCTTTAGCAGCTTTTGTTGAGAAGCACAATGCGATAAATCAAGCGACTTTCCGATAAACTTTAGCTTTCAGTGGGAAAATGTCCCCCACGAGCGCAAGGTCTCTCTTTCCTCGCGCAGGGATCGTCTCATTGAGCGGCAGGAAGAAGCAGCACATTCCACAGGTGACTCCTGAATGAAATGAGTACAAAACAGCGTTTCCAACAACCTGTCACTGTTATCCACTGTTTGAATGTGTAAACATGAACCCATTTCGTCTGTAAATATGCACATGGTTACCATGACAGAGGCTGTGTGAAAGAATATAGCCAAAATCACCGCTTTTTATAGAAACTGAAAAGATGTAAATGAGAACGGCTTTATTGTTGTGAATATAAGATATAGGTTAAGTTAGAATACCCTCACGGTTGTCTTTAAAATCTTAAAAAGGTAAGAGTTTTTTTTTTGACATGTATTTGGTGTGTCTTCGCCAATAATTAATTTTATATTGATATAATGTTGATCAGGTCTAACTGCCTTAATTTACCGATTTTTAGCCTAAGTTATTAGAAAATCCAGAGTGCTTTTACATACATTGCGAAATGTTTACTTACACAGACTCGTAACAGTATAACTAATATTCGTTAATGCCGTTTACCATTACACGCTTACATAAGAACGTGAGTCGTGAAGTGCTTGTTACACAAATAAAGTTGAACAAATGGACAAATTACTCTTATAGTATAATCATTGACAAAGTCTGCCCTTTTATTCTTAGAAAAATGAATATGTTTATGTATGTGGGGGGGGTCTACAAGACACTTGTGCCCAGGGGCCCCTGAATTCTTAATCCGGGCCTGGGTAACATACAGTACCTGTCTCAATATCAGTACCTTGCTGTTCGGCTGTAGTTCCACTCCCCGTAGTTCCTGGCTCCTCTTCTCCTGGATTGCTCGAACTGTTAAGCAGCTCTAACGGCTGAAAGCTGGGTTTATCACCCAAAACCCGATCAAGCTCATTATAAAACGGGCAGGTGACCCGACCACGACCGCTTCGTTGGTTTGAGTCCTTAGCTTCTTTAAAGGTGTCATGAACTGGCCTTTTTATTGTTTTATACTGTTGTATGAGGTCTACTTATGACGTTTGCATGGTTTTTACATTCAAAAACATCAAAATCAATGAGTAATAAGCTATTTTCTACCCGGGTTTTGAGGCCGGCTCGACAAACGCTTGGTTTTAAGGGGTGTGCCGCATTGAAGACTTGGAAGTAAACGCCCACTGCTATGATTGGATAGCAGTTTGCGTAGTAAACTTAGTTGGAGCCTTCTGTGAATTTGTAACGCTAGGTTACACATTATCAGGACATACAGTATCAATCGATCTCTAACAAAGCAATAGTGATGCATAGTACAAATATGTTTTACTCACATAGGAATGCTGCGCCATTCCTATCCACCATTCCAAACCATTCCACCATCTAGTTCCGCGCAACTTGTGTTACTTCAGTACTGTCATGCGTGAACCAGTGGGTGGGGCTACAGAAGTAGACTTGATATTCTTCTGTGGTGGCGGTGTTTAACCTATCTATGATAGGTGCATTCCAGGACCTGGCGTTCGCTGCGCCTGGTGTCAATAACAGTTCTGTAAGAAGGGGCGTTTTCAGTTCTGATGATGTTCGCTTGAATACGATTACCTCTTATATCAGGGGTTCTCAAACTTTTTGGGGCCAAGGACCCCTTACAGGGGAGAAAATTTTCCAAGGACCCCCTTATAATCCTCATGCTCATTAAACAAATGTTTACTGACATTTATACTCCTAGATGCCGAAGGAATTATTTATATTTTAAACTTTTCAACCTAAATACTTAAGGCGAGTTTCATAGAAATGTGTCGGGATCCATGGGTAGCACTCGTCTGTTCTGTCATTATTGGGTGAATGTGTGTGTATGCCTCGCCAGCCGCTAATCATCTGTCCCTCGTTACCCTCAGTGTTTTCACCTGGTGTCCATTAGTTTTTCCCTATATATTCTCTACCACTCCTCACTCCCATTGTGCGATCGTTGATGCTGGTCTTACCCGTACCTTGCGCTCAGTTAACTAACTTCCAGTTTAGCCTTGTCTTGTCTTGCCTTTGTTTCTGGTTTCTGTCTTGTCGTGTGTATGCGTCTGTTGGATGTTGGATTACCTCTTCCCTCTTGCCCTGTCCAGTGTTAAGGCCTCATCACCCCAAGCTCTTCAAAGATTGTTCCCCGCCCTCAGTCCCACGCTCAGTCGACCACTCCGGCTAGAACGGATCCTGGATTACGGTTCCGGTTGTGTCTACCGACGACTGATTGCCGGCTCAGCCCACGGAGGTACTCGGAACGCGGGTTGCCTACTCTGCCCTCGCCATCATCCTCGGTGGGTTCTGCGCCTACCATCTCTCTTCGCTGGGACTGTCGAGGACTTTCTGCTGCCGTCTCCCTACACCTCTGCTGGCGCTGCCGTACGCTGGGTTTTCCCAGTTGGTTTCGTAGCCAGCTTGGACAGTTGGGTCCTCGGCTGATTCCGGTTGTGTGGACTTTTCCAGTGCAGAGCTTTTTTTTGGTTGGACGTTAATAAAACCCTTGTTTCACCCCGCAACTGAATCTGTGTGTTTCTGCCTCGTGACAGAAATGAACTTAAATTGAATTTGAATAAATAAATGTTAATACCATTTCTATACTTTTGAACACAGGGTCATTTTTATTCAGATTACATTTTGACCTCACAGCATTCCTAATTTTCAAGTAACAGATCTTAAAGCTTTCAGAAAATGAACAGTAACAAGACCGGCAAAGTCCTAATGAACACAGTTAATTTTTCAAGTTTCATGGCTAAAGCGCTTTGAGGAATTATATAAAACCAACAATTGAAAAATCAACACATTCTCGAGGAAAGGAATAAATATTTACATGGTAGGGCCATTCAAGCCTTATAAGGATGACATATTTTCACATTTTTATAAATATAGACATTACAAACATTTGCATTAAGCTCTATAAAAGTATTATATCACACAAATCAATTCACACATCACTCACATCAATAACTCACTAAATTAGTGAGAAGGATGAGCCTGTCTCTCACAACATAATTTACCTATTCTTGGAGTGATGGTTGACAAACAGACTCGAAGATCATCCTCCTCTTGTAAACGAGCCCTGTACTTATTCTTCATTGCAGTCAAAGTGGAAAATGATGATTCACAGAGGTACGTTGTAGGAAAAGGGAGCAATATTTGCATGGCCTCAGCAGTGAGTTCGGGATACTCATGTGAGAGGGAGGGCCAGAAGTTTGCCAGATTAACCTGCTGGAATCGGGCCTTCAATGTCCTATCACAGGATAAATCCAACAGCTGCTCTTCTGCCTTACCTGTCAGGCCATTTGCTGTTGCAGCTGGTGCAAAGGGATCGTGCACCCAGTCCCAGGCATCAGTGTTCACATCGGAGAAGTATGAGCTGAAGTGCTCGCTCAGTGATGTGAGGTGTGAGGTCGCAACCTTCCTCACTGTGGCCACAGACAAGTTGTTTGTGTGGAGAAACTCACTCAGTTGGGGGAACATGTCTGTTAACCCGTCTTGTATCCTCCTTCTCCATAGGACTGTTTTCTTCATGAAGGCAGTGATTTTGTCGCTGACTTCAAGGATGGATGTGTGGCCTCCTTGGATGGAGAGGTTGAGGCTATTCAGTATGTTGAATATGTCGGCAAGATATACCAACTTGGCCATACTCTCCGGGTCTGTAAAAAACTGTGCGATGTTGGGTTTTTCCTCTCTCATAAACTCTGCCATTTCTCTGCGTAACTCAAACACCCGCTGCAAAACTTTACCACGAGAGAGCCATCGCACCTCACAGTGATATAGCATGTCCAGCATCCATATCCCGGCAAAGTTGTCCAAACAAACGTGATTGCAGTGCCCTTGACTTCACAAAATTAACTGCAGTCACAGCTGTGTTCAAAACAGAGTGAAGATCTGGTTCCATGTCTTTGGAAGCGAGTGCTTGCCGTTGTAGCATACAGTGAGTCGCCATAATCCTCGGATTGACAGACTTTATCCGCGCCGTTACTCCACTCTTTCGGCTGGTCATCGCCGCTGCGCCATCCGTACAAACGGCCACACATTTTTCCCAACTCAGTCTCGCTTCAGTCATGAAAGCATCCAGCAGTCTGAATATTTCCTCACCTGTTGTCTTGCCTGGCACCTCCTTGCAGAACAGAAAGTCCTCCAAAATGTCTCCTTCCCAGGGATAGCGCACCAAAACAATCAATTGAGCTGCACTGGAAATGTCTGTTGATTCGTCCTGCTGAATAGAAAATTGCTCACATGAACGCAGTCTATCCAGTAGCTGTGACTGAATGTCAGCCGATAGTTCTTCAATTCTCCTTCTCACGGTGTCATTTGAAAGCGGTACAGCTTTGAGTTTGTTAGCTGCCTCTGTCCCAAGCACAGCTTCACACATTTCAACTGCCGCTGGAAGAAGAAGTTCTTGTCCAATTGAGTGCGGCTTCTTACTTTTTGCGAGCCGTTGAGCCACCAAATATGAAGCCCTCTGTGCTTTTTCTGAAGTTGTGGCCAGGTTCACCAGTCGTGTTTTCTGAAGCATGTATTCCTCACTCTTTCGGCGGAAAAAATCTATTGTTTTGTCCTTAAGCCCCGGGTGCTTCGTCTTCAGATGCCGCTTTAGCTTGGCCGGCTTCATGGCTTCATTAGCTAGCACCTGAAGACACACGACACATTTTGGTCTTCCGTCGCTGCTCTGAATAAAACCAAGCTCGAGATAATTGTCGACATATCTTCTCAGTTTAGTTGGTTTGGGTTTAGCATCACTTGATGAAGTGGACGGTCTTAAATAGGCATCCATCACCACTAGCTAGCTAAACATCAGCAGGAGCTGTGCGTCCTGAGTAAAGTGATGCGAGTGAGTGATGTGTGTCAGATTTATGTGATACAATCATTTGAGTTTTGATTGGCCCAAAGCTAACGTAAGCGGGAGTAATTGGATCAGTATTTTTGTTTTATTGGCGCAGTGGTTCCCATGTGTACTTACGCAATTTTTAATGATATGGCATAACTTTAATAATTTATTGCAAATTATTTCGCGGACCCCCAAGCTATGGCTTGCGGACCCCCGGGTAAGCTCGGGTAAAATTGATGTCTTAATTCATGACACCTTTAAATATAGATTTAAGGCTCTTTATCTTTCTTTGGCATTGCAGGCATGTTTGTTGGTGTGCCCGTTCGGCCATTTCTGTGGCTATATTTTCAAACACAGCCCAGTTCCTATACGATCCCTCAAATTTTGCTTGTATGGAGCTGTCACCCCAAATGTTGATCAAATCTAGCACTTCACTGTCCCTCCACTGACTAAACTACTGCTCTCCTCCATGTTGTCATGATTAAACATGTGAGGCGGTAGGTCGCACCGGCGCAGAATTGTGACGCGGGTCAATCTACAATGACGCAAAAGTGGCATGACTTCCGATATGAGCGTTCAGACTGAGATAGCATTGTGAAACATCAGACATGTATCTGGTTTAGGACCACATATCGAAGTGGCTCAGGTCAGATTTAAAAAGATCGGATTCCATGTGGTTTGTCCTGATCACACAGTCATGCAGTAAACAGATCTGGGTCACATATGAGCAAAAAAAATCTGATTTTGGTGGCAGTGTGAACGTAGTCTAAGTGCACTCCTCTGTGCTGTGATTATATCCGCTGCGGTAGAGAACACTCTTTCTGAGGAGACACTCCAGACAGGGATACACAGGTATATTTTTGCAAGATTATATCCCCTGCGGTAGAGAACACTCTTTCTGAGGTGACACTCCAGACAGGGATACACAGGTATCTTTTTGCAAGGTGTGACAAGAGTCGATCCTCGCAATTTTACTATCAACAGAGAAGAAATGACAATTTCCGATATTTATGGGCCAAACACTGATGATGAAAATTTCTTTCACAGGCTGTGTCCGAAATAGCCCCTATACCCTAATATAGTACACTATTTGAGGGGACATCCATTTTCAGTGGTGTCCGAATTCACAGTGGATATTATTGAGTGCACTCATTAAATCCCATGATGCATCATAATAACGAGTGTGCAACTGATGTACACTAGCTGCTAGCCACTAGCCATCTATGGTGAGGCTCGCGCTGAATGAATTCCCATGTCCCGGGAGAAGATGGTGCCCACAGCGCTTCCAGTGCACTGTCCGAATTTACTCACTCGTTTTCACTCGCTCCTTAAAGTGGACTATATTAGTGAATTAATGTTGGGAATAGTGAATGAGGGTATAGGGGGAGATTTTGGACACAGCCATAGTTTTTTTTCGATGCTATCTGACACTTACAGTCGAGTAAAACAATAGGAGACTTTAACACAGTCATAAATCCTACACTTGATCAGTCTAACATCTCAAATCACGTGAAAACCTGGCATTCTTTATCAATGCTAGTTAATACAAATGCAATTGTTGATTTATTTTAGTTCACTGTTCATTAACTAATGCTAACAGATAAAACTTGGATAATAAATGCATTAATTAATGTTAAGATTAACATGTGCTAAGATTAAAATATTCAGCAGAAGTATTATTCTTTGTTAGTTGAAGCTAAATAAATGTATTTAACTAATGTCAACAGATAGAACTTGATTGTAAAGTGTGACCACGTTTTATCCTTTTTTACATTTGCCACCACAATGTGAATTAAGAGTGCATTAAGATGCATTATGAAAAATAGTTTGTGGTCATTATGCAGTTTTGTATCTCTTAGAGCTTAGTCTTTGTCAGTAAGTCAACTGGAACTGGGTTAAGCAAATGTATTTCAAATATAAAAAATGCAAATAGTGTTCCTGGCTAAAGGTCTGTCATGAACGTGGATGGTGAGGACACGGAGACAAGGACAGAGGACCCAAGTGCAGACAGCGGGTAAGGGGTTAACAGGACTTTTAATAAATAATACACCAAACTCAAAACAAAGACCCACGTGGGGGTAAACATAACAAAACAGAAACAAGAACAAGATTAACTAAACTGACAAGACTAAACTAATAACACATCACAAAGGACTACTTCAAACTAGACTAACAAGACAAAAACTCACCCACACGCAACATAACAGTACAATGATCCAACACCAGACAAGAGAACACAGGGGCATTAAATAGAGGGACAAATCAAAGGGGAACAGGTGTGGGGCATGAACTAATAAACAACCAATAACGAGAGATACAAAAGGGCGGGAACACAGACAAAGACCGGAGAGAGTATCGAAGGCCGACAGGGTCAAAATGACTCTCTCCACACATAACAAGGGATCCTGCCGTGATTCTAACACAAGATCAAGAAAGACATGACACGACGAGCCAGAATCACGACAGAACCCCCGCCTTAAGGAGCGATATCCTGACGCTCCAAAAGGCACAAACAAGACAAGACAATGACAAAAACCATAATACAAGACATGACAAAAACATGATACATAAAAAACCAAACACTGACATGGTGCCGGCTGGAATGCCGGCTGGACAGTACATAGCGCCGGCTGGATGGCAGGCTGGACAGTACATGGTGCCGGCTAGATGGCCGGCTGGACAGTACATGGCGCCGGCTGGATGGCCGGCTAGACGGTACATGGTGCCGGCTGGAAGGCCGGCTGGACAGGACATGACACCGGCTCGACGGCCGGCTCGACTGTACATGGCGCCGGCTGGAAGGCCGGCTGGACAGGACATGGCGCCGGCTGGAAGGCCGGCTGGGAGACCAGCTATCCCCGGCTGGGCAGGCCTGGATGTCGACAGGACAGGATGTCGGCGGCTGGGCAGCGCTCTCTGGCAGCTGGGCAGCATCTCCGACGGCTGGGCAGCGCTCTCTGGCAGCTGGGCAGCAAACAAGGACAAACACACAAAAAACAGTCGACTCGACAGGCCTGGGCACCAGCTGGGAGGCTGGCAGGGATCTGCAGCGGGAACAGGACACCGGCGGCCTCAACCCTGGAGGGGAATCCGACGACCTCAACCCTGGAAGGGAGCCCGGCGGTCTCGATCCTGGACGGGGTTCCGGCAGTCTCGACCCTGGAAGGGAGTCCGGCGGCATCGACCCCTCCCGCTGAGATCCCTCTGTCTGCTGGGTCCGACGTTGGTTGGATCATTCTGTCCCTTAGTCTTGTTGTCTTGTCTACCCCTTGTCATGTTCACCATGTTTGTCTGGTTTTTGTCTTTGTCTCGGTCTGCCTTGTCTTGTCCGTCTACCCCTTGGTGAGCACCTGGAGGTGCTCATTAAAGGGGGGGCTTCTGTCATGGCTCTGCTTCCTTAGTCATGTTTTTCTTGGTCCTGTAGCAGAGTCATGGCAAAGTCTTTGGTTATGTGTGGAGAGAAACATATTATTGTCCGTTTGACAGTAATATACGTTCTCTCCAGTGTCTTGTCATTGGCCCCATTCCTCTCGTTTCCTCGTTATCCTTCCCTGAGTGTTTAATGTCTCACACCTGCCCCATGTCGTTATCCCTCTTTTGTGTTTCCTTTAAATACCCTCTTGTTTCTTTGTCTTGTGCTCGTGCATTGTATGTATTCAGTGCGTCTTGTGATCGTCCAGTGTACCCCTGTTCTTGTTGAATCCTGTGCTTGCTGTTTTGCCTGTTCATGTTCATGTTCCTGTTCCTGTTGTTGCTGTTTCGTGAGTCTAGTAAGTGTCCAGTTTAGTTTGTCATGTGTGGTTTATTTTCAGTTTAGTGTCAGTTAGTCTTCGTCCCGTGTATCCTGTTATCCTGTTTATCTGTTATACCCCCTCGTGGGTTCTTGTTTTGTGTTTTATTATTTAATAAATCTTGTTTTGTTAACCCCTTAATCCCCGCTGCCTGCAATTGGGTTCTTCCCCTGTATTTCATGACAAGGTCATTGCATTTCCCATTTTAAATAGCAAAGAATTTTCTATTTCTGTTTTTCTTACTCTTCTTAAGATAACAAAAATAGTTCCAGTTGGTTTAATCAACAGGTTGCTTTTTGTTTTCTTTATACTGGATTTATTTGGTTGCTTCTCAGACTAAGTTAAAATGAATAAAGTGTCCGGTGCTGATAGTCCTGTGGTTAGGTTATACGAATTATTTATAAAATTTGTTATAAATAAAGCGTTGTCAATCAGAATAAACTTGTTTTACATACTGTGAATTGACTTCATAGATTTTTATTGAGAACTAACACTCAGGTCAACATGAGATTATATTAAAGTACTGGATGAGTGAGATGCTAGTTAAAATAAATCCCCATTGCCCCAGTGTATTTAGTTAATATTTTGCATTATCTGATGTTAGTGGTGTGGTTTAATGCTCTACTTAATAACTGATTAATGTATGCTTTATGAATTTAGATATGAAAATTGACATTTGTGTCAGTAAATAAAGTGGTTTAAGCAAATGGAAGTATACTATATTAACAGCACACGTCCCTGTATCACGAGCAACAGTCCGTCTCAAACCATGCTTCAGAGTCACATTTACACTTTCCTTGTGGGCTTTACTCATTGTGTGTTTTTTAAAGTTTCTTGTTCATCATCTGAATTCAGCTTAGATGGCGATTACTTATTGGGTGGCCTTTTTCCAGTACATGAAGTTGTACAGTCGACAGTCATGCTCTCCCCAGAGGGTGTTGAATGTAAAAGGTAAGCAAGAAGCTTTTAGTTGCTTTTGAAGTATGAGTCTGAGGATAGCATCACAAGGCAGTATTGTTGTTTTTACCTGAATTAATTTAATTGAAACCGAATTTTTCAGAGTATTTTATCAAAACAAATTGAAACAAATGGTTCTATTAACTATCTTACTAATGTTTTCCAGGCATCCGTTCTCAAAATCTGGTTATCAGATGTTCCAAGTAATGAGGTTTGCTGTTGAGGAGATTAATAACTCTTCCTCCCTGCTGCCCAATGTTTCTCTGGGCTATGAGATTTTCGATCATTGTTCTGAAACTAAGAACTTCCCTTCAGTCTTCAATTTAATCTCAGAAAAGGGATTGCTAAAACCTCAAGAAAAACTCAACAGCCATCGGCCTAAAATAATTGCTTTAACAGGACCATATGGAAGCACAAGAACTCTTACCGTTGCACCATTAGTCACAATGGACCTTATACCATGGGTAAATTATGTTTACTTCAACTTTGATATCGAACTTGAAAAAAAGAGAATGTATGGCAAAGTTTCACTGTGTATGTTTGGTTATGTGTCACAATTTAGCATGCAAAGTATTGTGATTTTAACACTTTTAAGCAGCACAGCCATTTTCAATAGTGTTACAAATAGGACAGGTTTCTTGTCACAATTAATTGTTTTAAGTACACTGGAGTAATAACTGTTAAAATTAGACTTTACCATCACAGATGATGTATACATTACATTATGCTACTTGAAAACAGTGTCCTACTGTCATTAGACTCATTAACATGACTATGCAACCTTGATATTATATACAATCATTTATTTTCTTTTAAAGGTTCAATATGGAGCTACCAGTTATCAGTTAAATGATAAACTTCAATATCCAACTTTCATAAGAACAATCCCTAGCAACAAAGACTTGATACAGATGATTATTCACATCATACAGTGGTATGGATGGAACTGGGTTGCCTTTCTTGGAGGTCCAGACAATTACAGTGAAGATGGTCTAAGACTGTTTTACAAGTATACTAGCAATACTGGCATTTGCTTGGCCTATCAAGACATTATTAGGCTACGGGGAAATCACAATCAAACACTTAAAAATATCAATATGCTAAACATTAATGTCATTGTGATTTTTGCTTTACCAATATATGCAGAAACCATATTGAAAGCTGCCATAGCAAACAACGTCCGAGACAAAGTTTGGATTGCTAGTCAAACATGGTCTATGAGTCAGCAGCTTCCAAGAGAGCCAGGAATTCAGAAAATTGGTACAGTTATTGGCATTACAGAGCGATTATTGTCATTACCTGGATTTGATAAGTTCATTTATAAACTCAAAGCAACAACTAATAAAGATAATAATAGTAATGTTTTAGTACAGGGGAATATTTGCAATCAAGAATGTAAGGAAAGTGCATCGTTGACTGCAAAAGAAATTATAAATGAAAATCCCACATTCTCCTTTGCCATCTACGCTGCCATATATACCATAGCTCATGCCTTGCATAAAGTTCTACAGTGTGACGCAAATGAATGCCGCAAAAATACAACCTTTAAACCATACATGGTGAGTGAATTATTTTCTCAATAAAGAAATGAAAATATATAGTAAAAATAAAGTTAATATGCCATTAATTATACAAAGTACATACAGTACATACTATAGTATATGTTCTTTTTGGGAATGTTTTTACTGCACAGCTTCTGGGCGAAATGAAGAAGTTGGATTTTCCACTCAGTGGCCGTACAGTGAAATATGATGTTAACGGCAATCCAACCATCAGTTATGCAGTCGTGCTGTGGCACACTGAAACAAATCCTCCACGGACTGAGATGGTGGGCACCTATGACACGTATCCAGAAATTACTTTTGCAATAGACAACTCTCTCATGCCCTGGCGTAACAATACTTCTGTAAGTCATTTATCTTTACGAGTATCATTTTTACTCTGTAATAAATGGCTAATAAACCATCTAACATGAATAATCTTTCCTGTTCTTTAAAGGTTCCTTTCTCAAACTGCTCTGTTGAGTGTAGGGAGGGATATTCAAGGGAACAAGAGGGATTTCATGCTTGCTGTTTTCGGTGCAAAAAATGCCCACAAAACACCTATGTGGATTATTCTCGTACGTACCGTCTTGGTATTTTTCCCTTTAAAATCCCAATTTACAACTTTTATTTTGGATAGTTCAATATAACGAGGACATTTAACTTGTGTAATTGTGTCAGATTTTTTAGATTAAAGTGTACTATTAGGATATTCTGGAAATGTTAAGATTTTTTATAATCACATTCGATTAATTGAAATGATACAGCAACGGATAAAACGAAGAATTTACTGTTTATAATTAAGTGTTTAGATAAAATGGTCATTTTTGTTTTAATTTGTGAACTAGTGACAACATTTCACCCAAATTCCAAATGAAAACATTTGCAGAACATTAAAATGGGACAATCTTGTCAGAATAAAAATGCAATGTTTGCAGATCTTGAATACTGCACAGAAAACAAGTTCATATTCAAGTTTAAACAACACAATACTAATGTTTTTGAGTGTATTTTAGGATCAGGTCAAACATTTATAATGGAAGAAGCCAAATTTTTTTCATAACTTCTATGAGTCTTTCACATTGCTGTTTGGTGACTTCATGTAATTCTTGAGGTTTGTTTCTGATTCAATTTAAATGTGTCATGAACTGGCCTTTTTTAATTATTTTATACTGTTATATGAGGTCTACTTATGACGTTTGCGTGGTTTTTACATTCAAAAACATCAAAATCAATAAGTAATAGGCTATTTTCTATTTTGAGGCCGGCTCGACAAATGGTGGGTTTTAATGGGCGTGCCGCATTGAAGACTTGGAAGTAAACGCCCACTGCTATGATTGGATAACAGTTTGCGTTGTAAACTTTGTTGGAGCCTTCTGTGAATTTGGTTAGACTTGTAACGTTAGGTTACACATTAGCACCATTCGCAGGGGATTAGTATTATCTGGGGACCTCGTGTGATTCAGAAATTACCTCCCGACATCTGTATTTCATGTGGCGCATTCGCACGGGATAAGTGAAGCCTGTGATTTTACTCAAATTTACTGACTTATTTCCCGGATGTGATGGCAAGGCTTTGCGTATAGTTTGTATAGCCTGTAGTTGTATGGTGTTTAATGATATATGAACGTACCTGTCAGCATTTGAGACCCGTGATCGCGAACCGGACAGAAGATTACCACAATCGCGGGTCTCAAATGTTACAAGAGTTTCCATGATAAATAAACAAACGGGAGACTCCCGGTAATTTATGGATCACACAAATCACAGGTTTGCCTATTCGCACGAGACTGATATTATCACAGGACCTCGGTGTTCGTCAAAATATGTTAGGTAATTTGTGGGGGAATTTTTACTTTACTAATTACAGACATGGACGATTCGCATGGGATTAAGATCACAGACAACCTCTGCAATTATAACAAATGACTAGAGGTCCCCAGGTAATACTAATCCCATGCGAATAGGGCTCAGGGCATGTCAAGTGATTTCTAACAAAGCAATAGTGACGCATAGTACAAATATGTTGTACTCACTTAAGATTGCCGCGCCATTCCTGTCGGATCCAATATTGATCGCACAGCACTGCTTTTTAATTTTAGTCTCTCCGCAAATCCAGCGTCGACCTGTGCCTTGTTCACAAAGAAATCCGCGGTGAAATGAAGCGAACAAACGCTCAATGTTTTACCCACGTGAGCTGGAACGTCTTAATAAACTCCACCAAGCATTACTAATGTCGGAATCCAAAGGAAGGTTATGCAGCGACTGTATTCTTCCACAACCAGGTACTGCACAATATTTTGCGATCTATAACGGCATGTTTATTGCTTGCTCGCTCTATCTGGTTCCGCTCAACTTGTGTTACTTCAGTACTGTCATGCACGAACCAGTGGGCGGGGCTAGATAAGTAGTCATTGATATTCTTCTGTGGGGGCGGTGTTCAACCTATCTATGACAGGTGCATTCCAGGACCTGGCGTTCGCTGGGCCTGGTGTCAATAACAGTTGTAATTTCTGTAACAAGGGGCGTTTTTAGTTCTGACACTTACAGGATGTTCGCTTGAATACGATTCCCTCTTATATAACAAAAGCTCTGGTTAAAATTGATGTCTTAATTCATGACACCTTTAAAAGACACTGCAATAGTATTGCTATGATACATACAGAAATGCTGATTTAGAATGGTCTTTTAATTTGTTCCATATGTGTATGTCCACATAATGTAAGTGTGTTAAGGCAACAGTTAAAGGCGGGGTGTCCGATTTCTATTAGCCGTTGTTGATGTTCAAATCACCAAAACAAACACACCCCTACCCCATCTTTCGCTTTCGTCAGTGCTCGGCTCGGCTAATGTCTGTCCTGTGCACTGTGCACCTTACTGATGATTGGCTACAAGGTTGTTTTGGTACTCGGCCCGACTCAGTTGTCTAAAGCGTAATTCGGAAATCGGTTACCCCGCCTTTAAGCTGATTGATAAAGTTTACCCTCCTTAGCCTAAAGCTGTTAAACTGAATGTCCAAAGAGAAACTAACCTTTTACTGAAATAGCCACAGAATTATCAAGTGGTTTATCTGTTGATCAGATGGACTTTAAAGTTCCATTCGTTACTATATTACGTTTTCTTTCAGAAAAATCATCGCACCCCACAATCCAAAGTCATCAATAGCTTTAGTGATTCTGTTGCTTACTAACGGTTTTGCATTTCTAATACTCTGTTTGGATGGGGTTTTTTTACATGGGGAGATGGGGTGAAATAATTTTATCACAAGACGTCTGTAATATTAATAGCCAATTGGCACAGGATTAAAAATCTCGGGAAAAACTACCAGAAGTGGGAGGGTTACCCAATTTACGCACCACCATCAGCGTAACAAATGTTTTCTCCTACTGCATAGAAGGTAACGGAATGCTTCTTCAAGTGTCTCCATACTCCAACAACCGTGGAAAACTACTTAAAAACACAAATGACATAATATTTCTATTCATATCTACAGCTCATCTATTTGCACCAGATTATTATTACCTGAGGTAGTCGGAGTCAATATCCTAATTGGCAGTGCTCTGACATGTGCCCCCATGTGCATACGGCAACCCAAGTTTCATTTCCGGCTCGATGTCCTTTGCTAATCCTGCTTCCATCTCTCCACCCTATAGTTTTCTGTTCTCTTCTAACGTACTGTCATATTCAACAATGGCAAAAATTCCCCTAAAAGTATATTTTACAAAAAATACGTGAGGTAACTATTCCAGACCTATTCACAGAATGTAAAAATCACCGTAATTACAAGATATTTGAATTACGAATAATACTTAAGACTCTGAAGCCTTTTCTTAAGTCACAAGATTTTGGCTGTATAACAAAACATTCACTACATTTTGTTATTGTTTATTTTCAGGTGACCCTTATACGTGTTATCCATGTGCAGAGAGCGAATGGTCTGATGAGGGCAGCACGACTTGTAAGATTCGTTCTGTCGTCTATCTTCAGTTCACAGAAATCACCTCCATTGTTGTCATCTGTTTCACTGCATGCCTGATTACTCTGCTCATTTTCATCTTTTGTCTTTTCGCCTACAATTCTAACACACCAGTGGTGAGGTCTGCTGGTGGCAACATGTGTTTCCTTATGTTGGCATGTTTAACTATGTCTAGCATAAGTGTTTTCTTTTTCTTTGGACAACCCACGTCTGCAGACTGTATCCTGAGAGATTTTATATTTTCGTTTTTCTTCACTATCTGTCTCTCCTGTATGACTGTTCGGTCCTTTCAAATTGTTTGCGTCTTCAAAATGGCCGCCGATTTCCCTAAATTACACAGCTTGTGGGTAAAGCACAATGGCCAGTGGCTCTTCATTTTGTTTTCGTCTTTTCTTCATTTTATTTCTTGTGTTTTATGGGCAACTGTCTCACCTGACCATCCTGTCAGGGACTCAATTACTTTTAATGATCAAACTATGCTCGTTTGTGAAAGGAGAAACGCGATAACCATCAGCATAGTTTTGTTTATAAGTTGGTTTCTTGGTTTTCTGTGTATCTCGTTTTCTTACATAGGAAGAGATCTGCCAAAAAGTTACAATGAGGCCAAATCAATTACCTTCAGTCTGCTTATGTACTATCTGAGCTGGATTACATACTTCACAATATATCTCACTTTTAAAAGCAAATATGTCTTGCTTTTGAATGCATTGGCCCAAATATCCAGTATATATGGAATTCTCTTCAGCTACTTCATACCAAAATCTTACATCATGTTATTTCAGCCCAAGAAGAACACTGCTGCATACTTTCAAACATCTATTCAGAACTACACCCAAACCATTAGTAGGAGTTAAACCACAACAATGTCATATACAGTAGATGGATATCAAATCCTCCACAGGGAAATTTAGTTCTGCGTTTGTAGTCATCACAGATTTATTCATTAATTATGATTTATTTGACATGATTTATTCCTTTAAGCATTGTGTATAGCAACAATATGTGTACATTAACCATGTCCTTTGTAACATTCATTTTTATCTAAATACTAATAAGCTTATCCCTGGGACAATCTATTCCCAAGTAGTGGGAGTCCCCTCAAGATCACAATATTTTTTCCACCATGCAAAAATAAGAGTTTAATTTATTAATGATGTTTTTTTTGGTCACATGCTTTATGATAACTAAAAGATTTATTAAAATGACCAAATACAAACAATTATTCAAATTGTTTTCCTGTCTTTGTTTTTTTTATGTTATCCCAGATAGCAGACCAACATTGATCCACTATTGAATCAATGTTGATCCATCAACCAAAACATAATTGAATCAATGATGAAAACTCAATGTTAAGTTTCAACAGGTTTGCACCCTAGAATAATGTTAATTTAAAAAAAAAAGATGTGGAAACCAATCATTGATTGTTGTTTACATGTACCCAGGGGCGATTGTAGGTTTTCAATATTAGGGGGGCTCAGCCTCCAATGAGGATATATATATATATATATATATATATATATATATATGTATATATAGCCACTCTCTAAGCACCACATACTGTATACATTACTAAAATAAATAATTAAGAAAGAATATGCAGAAAAGCATACAAGATATTATATATCACATTAATGCAGATGTCATGTTAATGCACACACCTTGTAATGTTACTCTGCTTATGACATTCACTCCAATGTGCTGCTGTGAACTAAAGAATGCGCTAAATAATGCAGCCTAACGCCGTTTTCATAATAACAGTTTTAAAGGGGACTATAAAGAGATCTCAAATTCTTGTACAGATTACATTATTACTCACAATATTTTAGGGCGGCTAAGATATAACTTTAGGGGGACTTTAGCTCCCCTAAAAAGGACCTAGCAATGCCACTGTGTCCCACGATGTCCCTGTGTCTGATGGCTGCCTTCACATCTGCTACCGCTGTTGCTGGGTTCCATGTCCTCCCTGTTGCTACTGTTGGAGCAGCATCTCTTAAACAGGGATCACAGGATTATTTGAGCCTCATCTCCAGCCTTGTTTTAGTGCATTTATACTCTTCCACGAGGCTTGAAATGGGAAGAGAGAGAGCTCCATTCCCGTAAGACCCTATGTTGCTAAGGCATCTTGGTAGCCGAAACATTTCCTCACTTGTGTACTCGCCAATCTCTCCAGGTGCTTAAATGCCACCAGGCAGGCCCATAGTAGTCTCGCATAGCCAGACCTTCATGCTGAAGGTCTGGTAACTTTGGCCGCTTTTATTGGTCAAGGCCCGCCCAAAAGACAATATGACTTACAGGTGAAGCTACCAATCCAGTATAGTTTTGTGCTGCGTCAAGTTTAAAGGCGTGGAAATGTCCCCACAATTACAGACCGATGTGCAACTAGTTTAATCATTAATTCACGATCGTCTCCAAATTTACTTTTACAATGGTGCTTCAGTCTCCTAGAGCACCGGCTTAAACACACATGTAAATACACGTAACTAAAGCAAACTAATGTAAGCATAAAACAGCTGTTTAGTAAGTTTCATGCATTAAAACAGAAAATACACGAAACCTACTTGGCAGAGAACAATAGCATTACTTACCATTGTACAATAGTGTGCACTTCGTCGACAGCCATGCCAATAAGACGTTCCCGGTAAACATTTGTTTGGATCTCTCCACTTTTTAACTCCAACAAGCAGTTCTGGAGAACCAAACACAAGACTAAACCGTCCAACTGCTATGTCAGCGTCTGTTCTTTCATCTTGGCCCGCATATGCGGTGGATATCCCCTTCTCGTTGAGGTATTTTACTTGATCTTCCATAATAGATGTGAGAGGGAAAACAACAAGCAAAATTGGATCTCTATGGTACCCCGCCAAATTCTGGGAGACGGTCGGCCAGGCTTGAAAGATAAGACTTTTGCCATATCCAGTCGGCAAACATGTTAAAACATCTCTTTTAGACTCCACTAAGTACCTCAAACAAAACTCTTGGACGTCTTTTAAAGAATCTATACTATGAACCTCGCATACTTTTTAAAAAAGCAGCGTTTAGTCGGTCTTGATGAACACGGAAGCTTTCTAATTCGATCGGACCACTTTGTTTTGTTTCCCGGCAGACCGTTAAAGAACGCGACACACACGTCTCCCGGAAATCCTGTGGAATTTAATCAATCAGATAACGACTTCGAACTCGTTGAAGTATTTCCAAAAAAGTGTGCCAAATGTATCAGACGTTCAGCCAACGGATCGTGGGCGTGACGTCTGAGGCTGAGACTAGGCCCATAGTAGTGTATTGTGGGAGCGAAAGTTATCAGATAGCAGAATACATATACTATTATCTCAATCTATTATCCACCAAACACAACAGTTACTTTAAAAATACCTGGGATTTTGTTGCTAAAATTAAGACCCTGGTGATCAAGGAACAGGTTAAGTTTCTTTCCATGGATGTTACGAGTCTGTACAAGAATATAGAAACCGAGAAGGGATTGAGCACGGTCAGAGCTTGTTTTCGTAAGTACCCGGTGGTATAATGGCCTAATGGCCTAATGATAAACTCATTGACCTGTTCTGTCTCAGTTAAACGAAAAATTATTTTGAATTCAATGGGGAGTTTTACCTGCAGGTGAAGGGTACGGCCATGGGGAAACGTTTTGCACCCGCGTATGCCGGCATACAGTATATATGGCACAATGGGAGGAAGAGGCCTCGGCGAAGTGCCCCATCAAGCCGACTCAGTATTTTAGATATTTGGATGACATCTGGGGATTATGGGGACACTCGGATGCCGAATTTCATGATTTCGTGGCTAGGCTAAATAGTCACCATGAATCGATTAAACTTACATCTACCCTATAGGATCACCAGATCGACTATCTAGACGTATAGATATTTAAAGGGCCGAACTTCCAGGAAACAGGTAAACTGGATCTCAAGGTTATTTTAAAAGCATGGCAATGCATGCTCTCCTTCATAAACACAGCTATCACCCGAAACACAGGTTCCGAAGAATTCAATAGAATCTGTACCCAAAAGGACGACGAGGTGATAGCTAGAAAGGTTCTGTTTAAGGCCAAGGGGGTATTACCGTTCGTTTCTGAGAAATAAAGCTAGGCGCCAGGCACAAGCCAGCAGTGGCCAAGTTATACGACAACCAGATACGCATAAACAAATCATACCCCTTGTGGTTCCATACTCGAAGTACCATACGGGTATAGCTTGTAGGATGAAACGGATCTTTCATGATAAGGCTGATGAGACCTGGTTTGGGGACACCTTTAGACCACTTATAGCTTATAAAAGGGGTAAAAACCTTCAGGATTTATTGCTGCATAGCAAACTTCAGCCTCAAAGAGAGAAAAATAGGACCAGAGAACGCCTGGCTGCCAGCTTATCAACCAGGGAGCGGGGGTATTCTGCAGGATCCCGCGGAATGTCCCGCTTAGGCATGTGCCTGGTTAACCGCGGTTACCACTAAATCCTGCTGAAACCGAGTTGGCTGCGATAATGCAAAATATTGATTATTTTATTGATGCGTCGCTTGTCAGTGAAGCACGGCTCTGGGATCAGTAGGAAATGCTGCTCGATCTAAAAGCAGTGCGAGTTTCAGCCGCTTATAACGTGCATTTAAAAAAGCAACACCCGTCAAACATGATCATTATAAATATACTTTATTATCATGAAAATACCTGAGGAGGCTTGAGGATCAGTGATAAAATCATGTCCTTACGCATTTCCTAGAACTACTTGTGTTATGGTCTTCTTCTGCAGTGCGTATTTGGAGTTTCTGCACGAGAGCGCCCTCTGGCTTTCGGATGCAGCAGCATTTTACCGTACTGCACTCACAAATTGTGCATAAATCACGTAATATATATTTTCGGTTAACCGGGCATATGTCTAGTCCCGCTCAATAAAAGGAACTGTATTTACCTAATCACCTGCATGAAGTGTGGTATGAGGTACGTAGGGGAGACAATCACATCCATAAACACCAGGATGAACGCACACAGGTATAATGTCAGAACTGAGAAAATCACGGATCATGTTACATTTCACTTTGTTAGACATGGTGTGCAGAACATGTGAGTGACGGGGTTGGAGCATGGGGCCCACCCCACGGGTTATGCGGCAGTCATAAACTTCGGCGGACAGGCCTGAGCCTGGAGGTCCGGGTGTAGATGTATAGAAAAGGGGCCTACTCACGACACAGCCCAATACGAGTTCAGTGAGAGGGGGCGTAAGAGAAAGAACCTACATACCCTCCATCATAACACCGGACTCGGGTGATGGCCATTCCATGCGGGAGTAGAATTGCCACACTCATCCGAGGCCTGTTGGTTTTAACAAACAAGCACATATTTATAATTTTTACGACTCCTCCCGCTCGACCCTCGCCATATAGTTGATTGGTAGAATCTGTTTAAAAGGTGGGTGGGAATCGGTGGGATGGGGCTTTATCGTTTGGTGAAGGGTTGCGGAATAGGGGGTGCGCTGCTAACTGCGGTCCTGGGGTTGTTAGGGAGGCGTCTCTTTCGGTTCTGAAAAGCAAGTTGCTAGTTTCAGCCCGAGGCGGTTTTCATATTCCCGTCCTGCTCCGGGTTGTTTAAATAGCAAATGCTTTTGCGCCCATGGGCCTGCTGGTGTGTTCAGGCGCATTGTTGGCTCATTGCTATTTTGAGGAACTGAAAATATCGCAATATTGTTTTGTTATTTAAAGAGCTCGTTAGTAGAAAATGTGCCTCTGGGCGGGTCCACAAAGCGTGTTCACTTTGCTTATTACACAGTCGGAAGCGCAGCAGCACACAAACAATTTTAAATGTGAAACAATTAAAAGATTAAAATGTAAAAGATTATTATTGCGTACATAAATATAAAAATGCCTACCTGTCATAATGGATAGTCATTGCATGTATCAGAATTAACATTACAGTACAGTCTTCAGCAGGTCGGAGCATTCTTTGTGGCATGTTGTATGTTGCATAACATTGCCATACGCCATAGATTACAGGACTTTAGAAGGCATGAAAATTAACTGTTTGTGCCAATGCCAATTAACCAAAATCCTCAAACAGCAGCACAGGCGAGGAGAGATCAGCTGGCAGAAGAGCTGCTTCATCTGTAGGCTGGTAAGCTGAATTGTTTGCTAAAAGTGCAAACCTTACATTTATTTTAAATGTCTTTTTGTTGTTTTTTTCTCTGGATATGATGACAACCTTTTTTAAATTAGCCTTTTATCAAAACACTCGGTTACTGATGTAGCATAGATATGTTGTTACACCACATTATATATTCTTTTTTGTTTATACTGGGAACAGGGTATTTTATTTTGAAATGCATTCATGCTGTTTGTTGACACTGGGTTGCCGTATGCACGCTGGCTGACGTCAAGTAGAGGACGCAGTGAGATGGTGTGCGGTGGTCCTGTTTGTCCCTAGTTCTGTTTTCCACGTTTTTGCACCAGGATGCCCTTTTCCCACGCTCCCTCACCATGACTTTCAACTGTCCCTCGTCATTGTCTCTGCACCTCCCCATCATCAGACTCATTACCCGGACACTATTAATACTCTGCCTCTTCCTTTGTTCATGGTCTAGTCTAAAATGTAACATGTTTGTTTTTTGCTCCTTCCAAGTTCTTGTTCTCCTCGTGTTTTCCTCAAATTTTGGTTTTATTAAAGTTTTTAGTTTTTCATCATCCTGTGTGGAGTAACTGCATTACAGAAGACTAGACCTGAATAAAATGGATTACTTGCGGCTCAACATCTCTCCAGAGGACAATCTGAGATACCACCTCAGCCAGGATGGCCTTCCTCTGGAGAGATACGTGGAGGACTTCCTGGAACTGAGCCATCAGTTGAGCTTGGATGATCACTCAATTAACGTGTGCTTTGTGATGGGGTTGGATGATGGCCCCCAGCAGTGTCTGGCGCCCGAGTTCAGGGGCAGACCCGTTGGGGAGTTCATCGATCTCATCCGGTGGATAATGGGCTCTCACCTCTGTGTGAGCGAGACCATCCTGGATGAGATCGATCATCATCCGATCCCATCCAAACACACGTTGAGTGACCCAGGTCACCTCACCCTGAAGTCCTCCACCAGAGATGATTCCCGCAGTAATCCGGGGTTCTCAGAGCCCGCTGCCCAGCCGCCTGAGCCCGCTGCCCAGCTCTTCTTCAAGCCAGTCCCGTCCGGCCTTCCAGTGTGTTCCCAGACGGTCCCGTCCGGCCTTCCAGTGTGTTCCCAGCCGCTCCTGTCTGGCCTTCCAGTGTGTTCCGAGCCGGTCCCGTCCGGCCTTCCAGTGTGTTCCGAGCCGGTCCCGTCCGGTCTTCCAGAGGTCTTCGAACCGGTCCTGTCCGGCCTTCCAGAGTTCTCCAAGGTTACCGATGTGGCCATTGTGGCTTTGGCTTGCATCTAGGCGGTACAGACCAGTCCCCAAGGTTTCTCAATGCCCAGTCCCCAAGGTTCCTCAGTGCCCAGTCCCCAAGGTTCCCCAGTGCCCAGTCCCCAAGGTTCCCTAGTGCCCAGTCCCCAAGGTTCCCCAGTGCCCAGTCCCCAAGGTTCCCCAGTGCCCAGTCCCCAAGGTTCCCCAGTGCCCAGTCCCCAAGGTTCCCCAGTGCCCAGTCCCCAAGTTTCCCCAGTGCTCAGTCCCCAAGTTTCCCCAGTGCTCAGTCCCCAAGTTTCCCCAGTG
>NW_026634399.1:65779-92810 GCF_024868665.1 Triplophysa rosa
GTACCCCAATACAACATGCAGAACAAATTGTACAGTTAATTTCTGCAATGATGCAACCAAAACTTTTAGCCGTTGTTAAGTGTCAAGCACACAAAAAGCGAAATGATTTTGTAATTGTTGGGAACAATGCTGCAGATGCTGAGGCTAAAAGAGCTTCAGGGTGCCTAACTGCTGTAATGGCTCCCATGGTATAGTACAACCCGAGCCCCGAATTACAGACCTTGCTCGCATACAGGAGCAGGCAAGTGCTGTCGAACAGTCAGTATGGCAGCAAAGGGGGGCCACAAGAGATGCAAATGGAGTATGGCGCTCTCATGAAGGACTTATAATTGCACCGCATGCCCTATTGACTGTATTAATTTCAGAGACACATGGGTTTGATCATTGTGGTCGAAATGAGATACTTCGAAAGATCAAGCAACAAGGATATTGGTCACCTTATTTGCAAGCAACAGTGGATGATTACCTAACAGGATGTGACATTTGTGCTCAGAACAATGTTAGGAAAGGAACTTCAGCACCCATAAGACGCATCCCTGTATCTGAGGGACATTTTAAACACTTAGTAATGGATTATGTTGATATGATTAAATCAGTCAGAGGCAAAAGATACATGTTGGTGGTTATAGACAGATTCAGCAGATGGGTGGAAGCTGTGCCATCAGCAGACCAGGGCTCTGGGACTGTGATTAAGTTTTTGACAAGAGAAGTGATTCCCAGATTTGGAATTCCATCTGAGATCAGTTCAGAAAACGGCTCCTCGTTTATTCAACAAGCTGTATAGACTGTCTTGCAACAGTTGCGAATAGAACAGCGGCTAGGCTGCGTTTACAGACCTCAATCTCAAGGAATGGTTGAGAAAGCGAATGCGACTTTAAAAGCAAAGATAAATAAGATCTGTGCAGATACCAAATTGAACTGGGTAGATGCTTTACCGTTGGAACTAATGAACTATCACATGCAAACTAACAGAACCACAAATTTGTCCCCAAATGAAATGTTCACGGGCAGACCTATGCCAGTGCCATACTTAAGGGGCCCTTATGATGGACCGCCCTTGGAACAATTGCAAGTTGAATTAAGAACTTATATGAGACAATTAACTGCTATACATGAGGCTATATATTCACAGGAGCATCGCCGAGGGCCCAGAGAGGATGAAGAAGCTCCATGTGCAATCGTTCCTGGAGACCAAGTCTATCTGAGGGTTTTCAGAAGGAGATGGAATGAGCCACGGAGAGAAGGGCCTTACACAGTCGTACGAGCAACACCAACAGCAGTACAAGTGGAAGGAAGCAACACCTGGTACCACTTGAACCATTGCACCAGAGTACCATAACTCTGTCGACGAGATCCTGAACAAGCCGACGAGAAACTATCAGAGACTTCAGACGAAGCACAGCACCAAGATGATAGTCAGGGGACCCCCGAGAGAGCTCCCGACCCTGCTCCAGAATCACCTAGGGCAGCTGCGAGACAACCGGGGCAGCTCCCACAGCACGAGCCAGAGCAGAGGGCACAGCAGGAGAGACTTGACCAGGAGCAGGAGCAGACACAGCACGAGCTGCCGTACGAGCCAGAACAGAGGCCACGACCAGAACGAACGGGGCAGGAGCCAGGCCAGAGCACAGAATACAGACAACCGACGGAGCATGCTGGCAGGCCTGTATGCGATCCTGACATACATACACTAGAACTGTGAGTAGGAGCACGAGGGCAAAGTGCCAGTGGAAGAACTACCCTCATTTAGAGAGGGTGGGGGCCACCCACTGGACGAACATAGTTAGCTTAAAGAAATTAGTTACCCTGAAGTGACTCCTTTAGTGACCTCACCCATTTCATAGACTTTTCCACATGTGGCATCACGTTGTACCAATGACAACCCAAGATCATTTATTACTCAATATAAAGACACCTCATTCCAGATATTTTCCATTTCATCCAACTAACTTTTGGTCAGGAAGAGACAACAACAGAACCTACTCAACGCACGTTGATAGAAGACTCCTGCAACAGGATGAGAGTATATTAGCAGTCTTTGTAACAGCTGCAGAAAAATCTACAGATAACACAACACAATTAGGAAGAACATATATTGTTGGAGAGACAAGACAAAACTTTAGACCAGTATTGGACAGAGCAACTGGCCATTTGACTTTGGAATATACGGACATCACTACACAGCTTTGGAAATACTTCACGGAATATTACCCAAATAATTGACCTGATAAGTATTGTATGTGACGAATGTCATCTGCCTTTAAACAATTTGCTGAAAAATTCAGACCTGATCATATGGATGACACCCCACACCGAAAGCCACCTGCAGAACGAATAAGAGGGACATCGCTCTATTTTCCAACTAGGGAGGAAGGTACTGAGAGGCCGTGTTATCAAGAACTGGTGAATTCTGGTTATGTGTCTGCATTTCAAGAACAAAGACAACTGGAACTACTAGAGCCTCTGAAATTGCTGTCACGTGATAATGCTATATTGGCTGTAGGTTTTACTTCAACACAGGATGATTCATGGACTGAAAGAAGGACAAGTTGAACTTTAATTGTGTGCACTCAATATTTGCTTTGGCCCTCAATTAACCTGAACACAGGAACTTTGAAATTCAAACCACATACTTGTCATACACTATTTAAAGCAGAATCCAGATTAAAACCAGGTCAGTGGATGATTTTTACTTATCACACTGAAGGATATGAATTGAATTGAATCTTACTAAAAATAAACCTTGCAAATAATAATATGGAGGGCGGAAGACACCCACGGCATCCCATGAGACTCCGAAAGTTGTTTGGACAGCAAGACATAGCATCTATGTTGATCATTTTGACATGTGTGATCATAATACCAATACTTATGAGACAATTCCCAGATGATGAAGAACTTCCAGATACCCTTTTCAAGGATAACATAACTCTGCGCAAAGACATGGATATGTATTTGAACGACACAGACTTTATGAATTCTACCTTGGAGCAGGCTGACTTTGGAGTAAATGCTACTACAGATGAACATTTGTTCCCAGGTCAGTTGGTTCCAGAGTCTGCACCAAAACACAGAAATAAATGGCAGAGTATCAACAACACAGCTGACGACCGACTTGATTCATGGATGGATCACCCTAATCCCCCTCATCCTTATGCTACTAACATGTGGTGGAGATTCACCAATCATACAGTCAAAATGTATGCTTCCAGAAACTGTTATGTTTGTTCTCAGTTCCCTCATAGCACCACTGGAGGAGACTGGTGGCCACATCAGGATCATAACACAACATTTGAGATAGCTATGGTTGCAATAGCAGCTGCAGGACTACAAAGGAACCCAAATGCAGATACTAAAGATGTTATGATGACTCGAATGGACAGCACTTGGAAATCAATCACTCTCCCCAAAANATGTCACAGTTGCTTCTGTTCCTCGTGTTCTTTGTCATGCCCTGGATGTTTATATTGTTTGGACTGTCTTTCTGTGTATGACCCTTGCCTACTCTCGGATTTGCCTGTGGATTACCCCTTAAATAAACTGCATTTGGATCCTCACCTCTGAGTCTGTGCAATTCGTGACACCTTTTTATGAAAGCTCTTAATAACTCGCATCAATAATAATTATTTCAGAGACAGATCAATACGCTTCACAATACATTATGTCGTCAGGAGTCACACGGATTACTTTAGTATTGCTTGTATCTGCTTTTTTAACTTTACTTTTTATGAAAGCTCTTAATAAATCATCCATCGGGTCCTGCACTTTATCTCCGTAAATAAATCTTTTAACATCAGTCCCACACTTTTTCTCAATCCTGCATGTTTTTAAACCGAAACCTAAACGTCAGACACACAAGTGCTTTGCTTCTGATGGACACGCATTCTTTGTTTTAGAAAAGACTTAGGAATGTGCACCTCTCAGAAAACGTGGACAAGGAGACGAGGGCAATATACTTACGAGGGCAATGTATTTTTTTTTTTATGAAAATCTCAAATTCGACCAAATTCCATATTTTTCACTATTTCCTGTATCTCAAAATTATTGTCATGTGATTAGCTGCTGCTCCATAAGTGTCATGTGGTGCACTTGAAAAACTTGTGCAGGCCAAAATACTGAAGAAAAGGACAATGACCCAACAGCTATCACCTTATGCCTTTAAACCTAGGCTAGACAACCCTATTCTTCACAGCCCTGAATGAATACAGCCCTACTGGCTTTCACGACCGGACACTTAGTATCGTCACAAGGCTATCAACATTTTGGAAGGTTAGGCCGGTGATTTCTAGGTTAACGGTTTTAACAACATTAGTGGTTGATTTAAGTAACTGTGCATTAGACAGGGGTCCGTTGAAACTCAAAAACATGCGCCGACCAGTGCTTTTTCCTACTGGCTTTCACGATCGTAGGTGGACACCAAGTATTGTCACAGGGCTATCAACATGTTGGAAGGTTAGGCCGGTGCTTTCTAGATCAATGTTTTTAACAACATTAGTGGCTGACTTAAGTCGACACTCAAAAACATGCACCAGCCGGTGCTTTTTACCCAGTCTCCTGCTCCAAACTACGGCGAGATTCCGTGGGGGAGGCTGTTTTACAACCTAACTATTCCTAACACCTAAAATCCAACTTCAAAAATGTTCAATCAAACATACCAATGGATTCCAAATGATGCAAGACGTATAGAAAATCATATCCCTGGTGAACGATTTTTTTATTTCAATCACTAAGTCCAACTCCCAAAAAAATATGTCCCTCATCAACGATTTTTGGAAACTGGATTTAGATTTTTTTTTTCTAAAAACAGAATTTTACATCTGAAAATCAAACCTCAAAACCCTCCCCATTTATCCGGGCTTGGGACCGGCACTAGCAAGACACAAACTTGCTAGAGGCTGGGTTAAATTTGTTTTATATATAGGGCTGGGTATCGAGGGCGATACTTTTTAGGCACCGACCGAATTGCCTCGATACCATCGAGTATCACAAAATGTCTTGTTGTTCGATACCACATTTCGATACCAATAGCGCCCATACAAAATTTGCGGCAAGATAATTGCTGCCAAAATTAGCAACACGACAAATCTAATGAAGCGGTGCCTGCAAGAAGACCGAGCTGGGCCGTCATCCTCTCTCTCTGCCACACCTGGAGGCTCCTGCCGCCACAGAGCGTCCTTCAACACGCCCACCACACACTGAAGGCAGCGGCGTTATGAGTGGGATTCTGACAGGTGAGGTTAACTTTTAACAAACAAACACAAACATATTTTTGTATTGGTCCATGCATTTGTACTAATTAAGTTAATGTTTCTGTGTGCGGCGATTTAGTCATGTGAACTGGTACCTGCGTAATTGTTTGAATGTATGGCTATAAACAGTTAGCGGGTTCGATACTAAAATGCTAAAAATAGTGGAGCTTTGACTGGGGCTCTGACAGGTAATGTAGCGTTTAGCAAGCAAAAAAACAAACACAATCGACTGACTCGTATTGGTCCGTGCATGTGTATAAGTTAAGATATTGTTTCTGTGCGCAGTTAAAGTTAGTCCTATTTAATGGGACCTACGTAGTGTTGTATTTTGTTTGGATGTATTGCTATACAGTAGATAGCTAGCAAAATGAGTGCCAAAAGCTTTAAAGGGATAGGTCACCCAAAAATGAAAATTCTGTTGTCATTTACTCACCCTTATGTAATTTCATACCTGTATGAATTACTTTGTTCTGATGAACACAGAGAAAGATAGTTGGAGGATATTTAGTAATTTTCAGTCACAGGACATCATTGACTACCATAGAAGGAAAAATTAATTGGTAGTCAAAGGTGCCCCAGAACAGTTTGATTTCCTGAAATCTTCAAAATATCTAATTTTGTGTTCAACAGAACAAAAAAAATGAATATGTTTGCCTACTATGGTAGTGGATGATGTCCCAGAACAGAAAATTGCTAACATTCTTCCAAATATCTTTCTCTGTGTTCATCGGAACAAAGAAATTAATATAGGTTTCAAACAATCTGAGGGTGAGTAAATGATGACAGAATTTTCATTTTGGGGGAACTATCCCTTTAAGGCTGACCGTAACCCATTAGGACAAATTAAAGACATCTTATTTTTCCATTTCATTTTCAAAACAAAATTAACTTGTTTGCATTTACCTCAAGTGTTTTATATTTTTTCTTTATTTGTTCACAGAGGAGGCCAAAGCTTCCTTAAAGATCTGTTTGCTGTGGAGGGCAGAGATGACTGCCATTAGCACTACAGAGAAGAGTCAGACACATAAAACACTACAAATGATTCCATCTACAGTGGCTTGCAAAAGTATTAATCCCCCTTCATTTTATTCACATTTTGTTATGCTGCTGCCTTATCTTAAACTACTTTAAATGATTATTTTTTTACATTAATCTACACTCCATGCACAATAATGACAAAACATAAAACTAATTTTTGACAGCTTTGCAAATTTACTAAAAATAAAAAAACAAAAATAAGTACATTGCATAAGTATTCGGTCCATGTATCTTTTGGCTATTTGATTGTTCTTTTAGAAACGGATATTAAAAAACAGAAAAAGAGTGGCTCTCTGATTCTCGTTTTAAAATACAAAAATTGAAATTGAAATACAAGGCGTTTTTCTTTTTCATGGTGAAAAACGGATGAGCAAAATTTAAAAAATGATTTGATTTGCATTTTATATTTCGAATAACAAAAAGTAAAATCACAAGAAAACAGAAATGAAAAAAGGCCCGTTTTTTTATATTCCAAGACCGGATGTGGTCATTTACATAATAAGAGCGCCAAATTTGACTGTGTGGAGTTGCTTTAAGCACAGACTAAAATGTCTTTGGAAGCGTACTCGGATATGATTTTAGACATGGCAAAAAAAGGCCTGTCATCTGCAGAAATTTCTGCGCGAATATCCCACGATAGTGGGGGAGCAAGAGGATGTTCAGCAAGAAACGTGAGGACATTTTGCGCTGAAAATGCCTTAAGTTTGATGGGACTCCACGACGCTCATTTGGAGTTAGAAGTGGCAAAATCTATAACCGAGGTATACTTGCTGTGTGTGTGGGGACTTGGTTTTTATATGTTAGTGGGGACCTAAACCTGAATGCACACAAACTCATGGGGAATCGTGTCACTGTGGGGACCAAAATTGAGGTCCCCACGGGCACAAAAGCTTATAAATTGTACAGAACGATAATTTTTAACACATAATTATACGATAATTAGGGGATAAAATATACAGTTTGTACAGTATAAAAAACATTACGCCTATGGACTGTCCCCACAGAGATAGTAAACCAGACGTGTGTGTGCGAAAAAGAGCGAGTGTGAGAACGAACTACATGCCTATATATGAGGGGCCGTACAAGCCGAAATTCATACCAGCACTCTCACACACTCACATTCTCCTCTCACACACTCACATTCTCCTTTCACACACATACATTTTCAATTAGATCTTAATATGGTAGGCCGGAGATCTTAACATGGTAGGCCGGAGATCTTAATATGGTAGGCCGGAGATCTCAACATGGTAGGCCGGAGATCTTAATATGGTAGGCCGGAAATATAACTGTAGCAAGTGCAGGATGAAATATAACTGTAACGAGGCATAAGGGGATGGGTTAATAAAAATAAGTGATGTCATGTAAAAACTGGTTGGTAGAAGATGAGGTCAGGTAAAACCTGATTGGTTTGAACTGTGATAACAACTTGAGAACAATGTATAAAAGATGGAGTCAGACATGTATTCGTGGGACATCTACAGATGAACTCTGTGTGTCTCACTTTGCTTGCTCGAGCAAATAAAGATTGAAACCTCTGGAAACCTGGCTCTCTGGTCTTCGTGAATTCTTTCAACTTGGCTGACCGACTTTTCGCCACGACATGACTTCCGAGAGAGGACGAGCAAAATGTCCTTCATGTTTGACTGTGCATGTTCCTGATCTAGAGGGAACAGGTGTCGTTGAAGGACACTATTGGCTGTGTGGATATCGAGTATACTTATCCTTACCAAAGACCTGGACAGGACTATGTGCTTCAGTCCAACTACATGGAGGGGCCATCATCTTGCCCCATCGAGCAATGGACAGTCAACAACGAACAAGAAGAGAAAAATTCAATTTCCTGAGAGAAAGCCCAGAACCAAAGAACCATCACATATGGACAGTTGCTGAGAAATTTGTGGCTGCTTTCATCCCAGCACTGGGCGTAGAATCACTGATGCATGAAGTGGAAATCACCAGATATGAGCTAACCTCATTTATCAATACGACGAAAATCATGATGGAAGGAATCAGAGAGGAATACGGCCACTCTGTCCAGAACAGAGTGGTCCTGGACCAACTCACCGCAGCACANCCCCTCTCACACACTCACATTCTCCTTTCACACACATACATTTTCCCTCTCACACACTCACATTCTCCTTTCACACACTCACATTCTCCTTTCCAGGTACTGTCTCAGCATTAATATTTTACATTATCAAACTTGTGTAATTTATGTGTAACTATGAGTTAATGTGTTTTTAAGATGCTTATTTAGCTACAGTTACTTAGCTCGTTTTCCTGTTTCTTTCAGGGTGCCTGCAATCTCAACCCCATACCATATCAAGCTGATTACATGGGTCACAAGGCCCATATGGACCAAAATGAAAAACTGGCTATGTTTGGGGTCACCCATGTTTTAGCCATTGATGGCTTCAGCAAAAAGGTTGTTGCTCATTCTACAATGCCTATAAAAAACAACCTTTCCATCTTTGAAGATGTTTTCAGGTAACAGCCTGTATTGTTGTGGACACTTAAGGGATTGCATACACAAGGATACCACATTATAGAATGTGACTAAACTGTTGTAGAACGTCTACATTATTATGAACCATATTGTACTGCGAAAAACTGATTTGGAATGGTTACGCTTAAAGTAAAAAAAAAACTGTCTCTAGAGAACATTCCTCAAAACTAGCGACTGACCACAGGATGTAAAACATGTGTTGTGAGAAGATGTTGTTTTGCAGGAACTAAGAAAAAGGACGGAGTCAGATAAACTGGTTCACGGTGATTGGTTGCCAAGAAGCAATACTCCCTAGAGAAAAGGAGGAGTCAGAAGATGAGCACGACGTCAAATACTGAATAAATATGTGTGTTTTTGAATAATTTGGGTTGTTGGCTTTTGAGAGAGTGTGGAGAGTGACTGACAACCCAAAGCTTTGTTACCCTTTTTACATCAGATAATAAAACTTCTGTTAAATTTTGGAGAACATCTCCGTGCAAATTTTTGAGCATGCAGGACTGCCTTTTAAGTCCAACAACACACATACATTTTCCCTCTCACACACTCACATTCTCCTTTCACACACATACATTCTCCTTTCACACACTCACATTCTCCTTTCACACACGTACATTTTTCCTCTCACACACATATTTTTCCTCTCACACACGTACATTTTTCCTCTCACACACATACATTTTTCCTCTCACACACATACATTTTTCCTCTCACACACTCACATTCTCCTTTCACACACTCACATTTCCCTCTCACACACTCACATTCTCCTCTCACACACTCACATTCTCCTTTCACACACATACATTTTCCCTCTCACACACGTACATTTTCCCTCTCACACACGTACATTTTTCCTCTCACACACGTACATTTTTCCTCTCACACACGTACATTTCCTCTGACACACGTACATTTTTCCTCTCACACACGTACATTTTTCCTCTCACACACCTACATTTTCCCTCTCAAACACGTACATTTTCCCTCTCACACACCTACATCTTTCCTCTCACACACGTACATTTTCCCTCTCACACACGTACATTTTCCCTCTCACACACGTACATTTTTCCTCTCACACACGTACATTTTTCCTCTCACACACGTACATTTTCCCCTCACACACGTACATTTTTCCTCTCACACACGTACATTTTTCCTCTCACACACATACATTCTCCTTTCACACACACTCACATTCTCCTTTCGCACACGTACATTTTTCCTCTCACACACATACATTTTTCTCCTTTCACACTCACATTCTCCTTTCACACACATACATTTTTCCTCTTGTGCTCACATATTTTAACGCGCACATTCTAACGTTTTTCTCTTATATTCATATATTTTTACGCACACATTTATACATTTTGCTCTTATGTAAATTAAACGTATCAATATAATTTGTTATTGTAACAGATTTTATTTGAGTGTTTTATTTTGTAATACTGAGTGCATTTGCATTGTAGTATGTGTGTGTGTGTGCAATACCGTTTCCCCTCGGGGCTCGCCGTAGCTGGCGGGGTGGGCATGCGCACTAAGAACTAGAGTGCTGTTGGATTACATGTGGTCTCTACTAATAAACCAGAAGAGTTTTGGACCAGACCCAGAGCACCCGTTTCTTATTTTATTAAATGCAAGTTTCAGGCGAACCTACACAAACGGTCGGTTACATTGGTGGCAGCGTTTTTTTTTTTTTGCGTTCGTGTGAGAGTGGCGTGACGGGTGTTTAACTAGTTAGTTTAGCTCCAAAAGTTTTAGAAAGTGAGGGTGCGCGTGGTCAAAGCTTCAAGGATGTGGTGTAAAGAGGAGTTTGATTTCCACCCGAGACGGGATGGTGACAAAAGCAGCAGACACATTAGGATTGAGTTGCCGCTGCCGTTCTCCGGTGATGAGATGCAGAGTTTTCTATGCTGGGTGCGTCAGTTCGAGGTCGCGGTCAGAGCGCTCACGGAGGATGAAGACGATGTTTCATACGGTTACGAGTTGGCGAGAATTCTACCGACACGTCTGAGCAACGCAGCGTTTCTGCTGTGGGACAGCCTTCCCGGTGCCGTTCAGGCGGATTACACAGCTGCGAAAGAGAAACTCAAAGAGGCATTTGGACAAAGACAGTTTATGGATCGCTTCCTTTCGGCCCGCCCTCGAGCTCCACGGGAAAGTTTGGAGGTGTATGCGGCTGAGATCAGCAGGTTGGTTGACGAAGCTTTTCCTGAATATGGCGACAAGGCTCAAAAAGAAGAAAAATTTCGTCGTTTCTTGGCTGGTTTAGACCCGGTTCTCAGAACAAAATGTCAGGAACAAGGAGCTACGGATTTAGAGGAAGCCGTCACAATTGCAGGTCGGTGCGAAAATGCTAGAGAGTCGATAAAGACTGATTATATGACTGTTAATGCTGCTCACAGTATTAGTGAGGAAGGGGCAGTGGCTGCTGTTCACTCTGGAAAGGATAATCTTGGACTTTACAGAGCAGTAGATAAATTAGCAGAAGAAATGAAAGAGATAAGAATGGAACTGAGACGTTTGGGAGAGGAGAACCAAAAATTGAGAACCAAAGCGAGCTCTAGAGCAATAGAGGAGTGTGACTCTCAGTCTAATGGAATGTGTCGGTGCTACTGTGGTGGCCGGGGATGCCAGTCACGTGTCTTTGACAGTGCACGGAGAGGCCGTTCACCAGAGAGACAATCATACCAACACAGTGAAAAGTATAAGTCGGGCACAGATTATCGTGATTCCAAGGACTCATACTCTGTGCAGTTTTCTTCAAGACGCAGCCCTAGCCCCAGTCCACGCCGAAGGTACAGCTATGAGGATGACTCAAGGAAGCGTGGCGTACGTTTTATGTCTCCTGGCGCAGGGGAACGACGTAGTGGGCCGGGAAACGGACTGTAGCTGATGTTGTGGCCCAAACGCCAGCTATATTGCCCATGGGCCCTCGAATTGACAACACTACTACCAGTAATTCAATTTCCAAAGATACTGATGAAGTCACGAACACCAACCAAGACCTGCTGGTGTCTTATGTGAGAGGAGTAATTGAAGGCGTGGAGGTTCAAATGTTAGTGGATTCCGGTTCCAGTGTGTCGCTCATTAGTGCAGAGTTTCGCATGTCAATTCCAGTACTTCGCAATCGCCCTCTGAAAAAAGATTATGTGGCGGCTCGAGCCGTGAATGGACAGATCCTGGACACACTGGGCACCATGACATTAACATTTCAGCTGGGGACTGAATCATGGCAGCATGTATTTCACGTGTTGAGGGAAACCACACAGTCTGTGTTGTTGGGGTGGGACTTTCTGTTGAAAAATCACGCCTCGTTAGAACTCAGCCGAGCTAAGTTACAACTCTGGGACATTTCAGTTCCTCTCCTCACCAACAAAGACTTTGTTCCACTTTGCTGCAATGTGTCCCTGGCGACGACAATGACCTTAATGCCCCTCAGTGAGTCAGTTGTACCTGTTAAGGTATCCTCTCCTTATGTGACTCATTGGTCTAGCGACTTTGATGGCTATTTGGAACCTAATGTGGCAGATTCTTTCAGCTTAGTGGTGGCTCACACAGTAACCACTGTTCACGATGGACTGACAAAAGCTCGGGTTTTGAACCCTACTGGACAGGACATTTTACTGAAAGAAGGTACGCACCTGGGTGAGTTCTATTCTGTTGATGACACTGACATTCAGCTGCTTCATGCCCCAGTTGATGTAGCTGCAACAACTGCATCTGGGGTCGTCCCCCCTGTATCGTTGGAAAAGTCACCTATTTCAGAAACTGAAAAAGCGGAACTCTCAGCATTGCTGCTGGAATACAATGATATCTTCAGCTCCTCTGAGAAAAATACTGGAAAATGCAACTTAATTAAACATTACATCAGAACTGGAGAGCAGACTCCTATCAAGCAACGCGCATATCGGGTATCTCCTGAAAAACGTGCTGAAATAGAGAGACAAGTGGCTAGTCTGCTGGAAGAGGGTGTCATTGAGGAGAGCTGCAGCCCTTGGGCATCGCCAGTGGTCTTGGTAAAAAAGAAATGTGGCGCGTGGCGATTTTGTATCGACTATAGACGCTTGAACAGTGTGACTGTGAAAGATTCTCACCCCCTACCCCGCGTGGACGATACTCTGGATGCATTGTCAGGCGCTGTGTGGTTCAGCACACTGGATTTTTCTAACGGCTACTGGCAGGTGGGAGTAGCCGAAGAAGACAGAGAAAAGACAGCATTCACGACGGGACAGGCGCGAGCAGGCATCCAGGTAAGGCCTGCCTGAATCCGCGGGTCCAACGGGAGGAGGATCCGAGGACTCCCAGCACTCGCAGTAAGTTCGACGATAGGTAATTGACACAAGCAGGAGAAAACGCGCAGCCGGACGGAAAGTAGTGCAAGAAGTCAGTCGTGCAGGAGGAGACGAAACCCGGAAAAACCACCTGCCAAGAGCAGTGGGCGGCCAAGGGAGGCGCGAAGGACTCGCCGAAGCCACGAACACGAGAAGGTCGAAAAGGGGCCAGGTCCCAAACGCCAGCAGAAGTGAGGGCAGGGGATTAAGGCCTAATGACAGACGGGGCAGAACGCGTCTAAGCCGCAGACTTCCATGGAACCAACTCTGAAGAAGCACGGAGACGCTTGAAGGACCAGTCGTTCAACGACCGGAAAAAGTGGGCTGCGAGGCCTGGAGGGAACGGCGACTTGGCAGTGGCAGGCAAATCAGCCACAGCATCCAACGGCGCCGCGGCGGTCCAGGAGAGGGACGCATCGAACAGGGTTCGCAGAGGCCAGCGCGGGGAACCACAGCAGAGCTGGGGCTTACGGTGGGAGCGGAGCGGACCACTGGGGGCGGAGAGAGTGTCCAACAAGCGGACTGGCGCTGGACCAGGACACAAGACCACCGACCCCGGTAGCGCGGCGGCGCAGCATGAGAGACCCGAAAGGAAGAAGAACGCGAGGAGTAGGAGCTCGACCACGGAAATGGGGCACGGCGGCCACAAGGAGCGGAGCAGCAGAAAAGCAACGCCCGCACGCGCCCGTAACACACCCGACGGGGGGCAGGGGAGGCGTGTGGGAACGTTTGGAAGGGAAGTGGGAGGTCAAAGCAAAACAAGGACGGACAGGCCAGGGCAGTGGGGACCGCCGAGGGAGACCATACGCAAACCGCACCGGACAGGGATGCCAGCCCGCAAAGGACCCGGCTGGGTTACACAGCGACAGAGGGCGTGGCAGCAGGCTGAGCCGACAGCAGACGAGGAGCTGGAGCGGCAAAACGCAGGAGACAGGAAAAGACCACAGAGCGAAGAAAAAGGGGGACTAGTCGGCGCTCACCTAGAGAGGACGTCTGTGCCGGTGGGCATCGTGCACGGAGGGGAGCCCCGGAGCCAAAGGGGAGTGGCCGCCGTGCGAGGGAGGCGACAGGCGGGCAGTCCAGGGCCCAGCCTCCGCAGGGCAGACGGAACAGTAGGGGAGCGGCCCAAAAAAGGTCCAACGACGCATGAGCAACTGTCTGAGATGTGGCGTACCTGTTCCATCTATACACCAGCTTATAGTTAAGTTATTCACCTACTCAATTTTATATAGGGAGAAATCGATGTGTCATATGGTAGCGGGGGCACCCTTGCAATGGCGTGCGAGTCTCAGTTTCGTACCTCATCGGCATTGACTGTCACCTGTATCCTATTCCGACATGACGCCAGCTTGATCAATTAGAACTAGTAACCTTTTTGTAATATTTAAATATTAAAATAAAATTTAAAAACTTTTTAATTTTGTTTTTATTTTTTTTTTATTTCTTTCTTTGTATTTTATTATTCTTAATTAAAATATGTCCATTAAATATCAATAATTACTATACAAGATATATATCAATTCGACATCACGTTCCCTCTACAATATCAATCTGTGAATACTTTCTTTTATTTAACTTCTATCCTTACTTAAATATTTTCTTCTATGTACAGGGACATCAGAGCGTGGTGTGAGCAATGCAAGGCATGCCAGACCCGTCGCGGTCCAGTTCCTTCCCACCGAGCACCTATGGGCGGTTCCCAAACTGTTCGGCCATTTGAGAGGGTGGCTATGGACATTTTAGAGCTGCCTACAACCTCTAAAGGTAATCGTTATGTGCTGGTTGTGGAGGACTACTTTACTAAATTTGTCAATTTGTATGCATTGCCTAATCAGACCGCACAGACTGTTGCACACTGCCTGTTTGAGGACTATGTTCTTATTCACGGTGTTCCAGAGACTTTGCATTCAGACCAGGGTCGCCAGTTTGAGGCGCAGGTGATCCAGAGCCTTTGCCACTTGATGAACATCAACAAAACGCATACCACTCCCTACAACCCAAAATCGGATGGTATGGTGGAACGCTTCAATCGGACACTGATTGATCAGTTGGCTAAGACACTTCTGACCCATGGTGGAGAATGGGATGAGTATGTGAAACATGTTGCTTTTGCTTATAACACGTCACCCCACTCCAGCACTCATTTCACACCATACTTTTTGACTCACGGTCGGGAGGCATGGGTGCCGGCTGATGTTCTGTTACCTACACGTGCTCTTGACTCGCAGATGACAGTATCCAATGCTGACTTTGTTGCTTCGTTGCTGAAAAAGCTGGACTCTGCCTTTAGCGGTGCACGCATGCATAGCGAGGCAGCTCATGACCGTCAGAAAATGTACCATGACGAAGGAGTGCGTCACCAGCCTTATACTGTGGGTGCTATGGTGTGGCTGAACAATCCTGTGGAAAGTCGCATGAAACTGGCACCCCATTGGAAGGGGCCGTACACAATTGTAAAAGTTGTGGATTCATGTGGTGAACGGGGACTAACGTATCAGATAGTCAATTCTTTGGACTCTGAGGAGCGAGCGCAGGTAGTGCATTATAATAGGCTGCGGCCTTATACGTTACCTATTCCTTCGCTGCCGAATAACCAGACTTTCTCTAACGTGCCCTGTTCTCTGCCAACGTCCTCCTCTCTGGAGGCTGGCACCTCAGATGGATTTGAGTGTGTGTCTCCTCAGAGAGACCTGAGGGTTTCACCTGGTGACTTGTGTTCATTAAAGAGGTCAGAACCTCATGTGGGTAGGACTGGGAGGATTTTAAAACCTCCTGGCCGTTTCAGTGACTTTGTTATGTATTGAGGTAAATGTTATGCTCATAGTAGGTGCTCACATTCAGGGTTTGTTCTATGCATAGCACTGTTTGAAATGTGTTTTCCAGTTTAAAAAAAAAGGTGCCTTACATTATTCTCGTGGTGTCATGTTTCACTGCTGTGTTCGGTTCATGTAATGGGCACTACTTATAAAATGTGCATTGAGTTGTTATTGGTATTGGCCATGTATGTTTCTATGCTTTATTGTTCTTGAATATAAACGAGGACGTTTATTCTGGAGGGGGGACATATGTAACAGATTTTATTTGAGTGTTTTATTTGGTAATACTGAGTGCATTTGCATTGTAGTATGTGTGTGTGTGCGCAATACCGTTTTCCCCTCGGGGCTCGCCGTAGCTGGCGGGGTGGGCATGCGCACTAAGAACTAGAGTGCTGTTGAATTACATGTGGTCTCGACAAATAAAGGAGAAGAGTTTTGGACCAGACCCAGAGCATCCGTTTCTTATTTTATTAATGCAAGTTTCAGGCGAACCTACACAAACGCTCGGTTACATTACATTACGGAGGTGTTTGTGCTATGATTGGAGAGACTTGTTGTACGTACATTCCAGACAATGACGCGGATGGACATCTTATCGAACAAGGAATACATAACATCACCATGTTATCTACAACGATCACAAAGGAAGAAGTGAATTCAGAATCTTCCATTTGGGACTGGTTCAATAATATTTTCCCAAATATACACAACATATTGATGTTGGCAACCTGCATTCTCTCGCCCATTTTGTTATTGTTATGTTTTTGGCCATGTGTCATGCAGGCTATTAAGAGAGCTAACACATCTGCTCCTCAACAACAGATGGTTGTTTATTCAGTTAGTGCTGAACGCATCTATGAAAATGAATAGACATGTCTTTGTTCTAATATAGTGGGTTATAAGCAGGTGTTGTCCGTGTTACGAGATAACCAAGGTGGATAAGATGGATTTTTATTAGCTTGCATACTTCAATTAATTACTTAAGGATTTCGCCCACGCATTTATATATATATATATATATATATATATATATATATACGTACACATTTCTTATTACATTTTTGATGACATTTGCCTGCACTCATTCACTTTGTAGTATCAATTCCTCGTCAGAAATTAATCATGTGTTGGACTCTTATTGAGCCCCAAAGGGGGGAATATATTGTGTAATTTCTGATCACATATAAACACAAACAGGATCTATTTTACATATATTGAGCACTGTTATTGAGCACATATAAACACAAACAGGATATATTTTACATATATTTTACATATATTGAGCACTGTTATTCACCACAGTTATAAATGCACTTGATAAAATACCTAAAAAGTATTAAGAAGTATTCATAGGAACATTAGTATATAGATGGGTTGATCTGAAATCACATTTAATAAGAATGATTACATACTGTGACGAGGGAGGCGTGACGAGAGCCGTGGGAGGAAGAAGCGAGGCCGGGACGCGATTGATAATGAGTCAGCTGGGCGTCATTCTGACCTCGTATCTCTCACGGAGGAGCGGAAGCATAAAAGGACGAACGGCAGGAGAATACGGCGAGAGAGGACCGGGCCTGGACATTAGTTAAGTTTTGTTTAAGTTTGTTTATGTTTGTGTGCCGGCAGTCGTCCGTGAGGGGCTGCCGGCCTGTTTTGCTGTTGTTTATTGTTTATTTGTTTTTGATTAAATGTTTTGAATGTTCGCCGGTTCCCGCCTCCTTCCTTTCCGGAAGATTGACCTTTGCTACAGTGGTGCCGAAACCCGGGAGGAAGGAGGGACATGCTGTCGAAGAGCCCTCGCCATGAGGGGTCTCGGGGTGCTGCGGAGTCGGGCAGCACGGACAAGGGATGTCCGCCAACGGCTGCCCGAGGCGGTGGTGCTGGAGCGTGTGCCCGGATGGGACGAAGAGCTCGCTGCCATGTGCCTGGGTCGAGGTGGGGTGGCTGCCACCCGCAGTTGGAGGAGCCACCGCCGGCCGCCAGGACACTAGGGCCTTGCTGCCGCGCCCCTGGGTCGAGTTGGGATGGTCCGGGAGGGAGCGGAGGAGTCAGCCCTGCTTGCCGTGGGCCGGAGCCTGCTGCTGTCCACCGGAAAGGGGAGGAGCAGGAAGCGGGGGACTCGCTACTGGCTGCCCTCAGCCGGAAGAGCCATCTCCGGTCACCAGGGGGTGGAGGAGGCGCGAGCCGTCCACCGAGCGTCCAGTACCACCGCATGGCACCGCGAGGAAGAGCCTCTCAGCTGGCTGAGGACTGAGCGGCAGCGTGTTGGGGAACCGGACCAAAATTTTTTTTTCCTGTTTCCTCTCTCCCCTCTCTTGCCCCTGTCGTTCCTGGTGATTCTGTCTCTGTTCTCTCGTCTCGTCTGTCCATACCCCCAGGTGCTGGGGCCATGGAAACTGGCCCCCCGGGAGGGAGTAAGCACAGTCTCGTGGGTGCCCCCCGGCCTGTGAGGGGTGATGGGGGTATGTGACGAGGGAGGCGTGACTAGAGCCATGGGAGGAAGAAGCGAGGCCGGGACGCGATTGATAATGAGTGTCAGCTGGGCGTCATTCCGGCCTCGTATCTCTCACGGAGGAGCGGAAGCATAAAAGGACGAACAGCAGGAGAATACGGCGAGAGAGGACCGGGCCCGGACATTAGTTAAGTTTTGTTTAAGTTTGTTTATGTTTGTGTGGCCGGCAGTCGTCCGTGAGGGGCTGCCGGCCTGTTTTGCTGTTGTTTATTGTTTATTTGTTTTTGATTAAATGTTTTGAATGTTCGCCGGTTCCCGCCTCCTTCCTTCCAGTTTTATTGAGTTTTGCTACACATATAAGTAGGTTTATGATAATGATTTGATTATTTGAAGATGAATTGATGATTTAAAGATACAATCTGTACCTGTAACCAATGATTGTTCATATAAATGCACTTAATGTCACTTTAAGCATGTTTAAAGCACATTTGAGCACAATGTAACAAGGTAAAATCCAGTGATGTTTTTAGAGGCCTAAAGTTTGAAGCATGTTGTGCTCTCTCTGAAACCTGGGGATTTCCACTGTTTAAAAGTAACTATGATCACGCACGTACGCCAAGGTGTGTTTGGTGGTCTCGCATGGAGAACATGGCTTGTTTGGTGGTCTCGTGTGGTAACCATTGCATGCAAATTATTTTAAAAATGAGCTAATAGCCAGCGTACCACCATCAGATACGTACCTTGTTGCCTGGGACTTATTGGTGGCAGGCAATTAACAATTGGTTAATAAAAATAAGAGATAACAGGAAAGTACCTGTTTGGTTTTAGAAGAGACCACCTTTCAGAAGTTTTACTATAACTGTAGACTGGAAAACACTCGGTTTTTAGATGACTTGGAACATCTCACTTTGTTTGGCTCGAGCAAATGAAGTTAACTCTTTGACACTGTGGGATTATTAATCAGCTTTAGCTAAGTTTTATATTTTATGAGTGTTTTTATTAATCATCCAAACCGTGTGCTTTTGTCATGTGTTTGCTATTTTACTCAGTGAAAAGTTACTGTGGCGGGCGGAGTGAGACAGGATAAGTGGGGGTTGGAACCATAAATTTAACTAAGACAACACACACACAAAGAGTCACACAGAAAAGAAATGTTATGAATCAATCCACTGCATTTGTTTTAAGTATAATCATGAGTTGTGATGTGTTTTAATGAATCATAGGATTAAGAAACAACGCTACATAATTAAAAGCATTAGATGATTGAGTGTTTTCTTTTTACTAAAAGAATGTTGGGAATGTTGGTATGTTGTCCGGCCACAAGAAACTGTCTCTAGGGAACACTCCCCAAAAAGAAACTGTCTCTAGAGAACATTCCTCAAAACTAGCGACTGACCACAGGATGTAAAACATGTGTTGTGAGAAGATGTTGTTTTGCAGGAACTAAGAAAAAGGACGGAGTCAGATAAACTGGTTCACGGTGATTGGTTGCCAAGAAGCAATACTCCCTAGAGAAAAGGAGGAGTCAGAAGATGAGCACGACGTCAAATACTGAATAAATATGTGTGTTTTTGAATAATTTGGGTTGTTGGCTTTTGAGAGAGTGTGGAGAGTGACTGACAACCCAAAGCTTTGTTACCCTTTTTACATCAGATAATAAAACTTCTGTTAAATTTTGGAGAACATCTCCGTGCAAATTTTTGAGCATGCAGGACTGCCTTTTAAGTCCAACAACACCCGGACCTTCTTTGTTTGAGAGATTTTTTGAACTACAAGACTGATATTTTTCCACAACACCAATCAGATTCAAAGATCAGAACAAACTTTTATTTATTCTGAAATGTAATGCCTATCAAATGCTGAAAGACTCACAAACACTGCTTTGTGAATTCTTCTTTATATGAAAGAAGTCTATATTTTGTTGTATGGTTTAGCATACTATTTTTTGTTTTCTCTTATAACTTTATACACAATATTTCAATTTAAGACCGTTTTTTCTCTGTTACTTGTACAAAAAAGAAGATGCTTCTGATTCTTTAAATGACATGTACACTTGTTCATATTTGCAATGTAAGTGTGATTGTAATATTGTTTTTCTTTCTTACAGAACTGTGATTGTGAAAAACCCAATCACCTGTCAGAGAGAGACAGTCAAGTTTCTCAACACGTACTGCATTTGGAGGCTTCTAAAAGTGATTGTTTTAAAAGACATTAATGGATGACCTTGAAAACCTTTCACATATGTGACCCTGGATCACAAAATTAGTCTTAAGTAGCACGGGAACATTTTTAGTAAAAGACAAAAATACATTGTGTGGGTCAAAATTATCGATTTTTCTTTTATGCTAAAAATCATTAGGATATTAAGTAAAGATCATGTTCCATGAAGATATTTTGTAAATTTCCTACCTTAAATATATAAAAACTTTATTTTTGTGAGTGGATGGTCTGCCACAGTGCCCCTGATTAACAACTTCAAAGACAATTTTCTCAATATTTTGATTTTTTTGCACTCTCAGATTCCAGAGTTTTAAACGATTGTATCTCAGCCAGATATTGTCCTATTCTAACAACTCATATATCTATAGAAAGTTTATTTATTCAGCTTTCAGAATATGTAAAAATCTCAATTTCGAAAAATTGACACATAAGACTGGTTTTGTTGTCCAGGGTCACATATATGATATATGCTCTCAAAAATATATATGCCTGTAACAAATATTTTGTACAGTTATTGTATGTGACCACAAATGAGAGTGTTTTGACTCTCTTTGGTTATTATTTTTTGTATTTACCATATAGATTTTTTTTCTATTTATTATGCCTATTGCATAATTTCCTGTTTTATACTTCTGTCACTCTTATTATATTAATATACTTATGATATTAATATGTATTTGTAAAGCTGTGAAAGATTTAAATTGTGCTATAGAAATACATTTGAATTGAAGAAAATTGAATTGACTTATTTAGGTTGATTTTGCTGGTTGTTTTCTTAGTAAGGTGAACACTAATATGTTAATGTGATTAATGATTTTGAGTCATCTGTACATGTACAGTTAGAGGTATATTACAAGTATTTAAAGTGCAAAAATAATATCTAAATAGTATGTTGATAAAAATACAAGCAACTAGTAGTTTACTAAGAATACACCTTAAAGTGTACTTACAAATGTACTACAAGTATTGATCTAGTTAAATTTCAGTATATCTGCAAGTTCATCGAAAGAAAAGTTACAAACATACTTTAAATAATTTAGTAGATTACTGAGAGTAAACTTCAAAGTGTACTTTTATGAATGACAACTGTGCTACAAGTAATGAACTAGTAAACTACCAGTACACCCAAAGAAAACCTACAAGTACTCTTGCAGTATAAAAACTAATTAACTAATAGTTTACTGGGAGTAAACTTAAAATGTACTTTTATGAATGACAAATGTGCTACAAGTAATTAACTGGTAAACTACAAGTACACCAACTAGTAAACTACCAGTACACCTAAAGATAACCTACAACTACTTAACTAATAGTTTACAGGGAGTAAACTTCAAAGTGTACTTTCATAGACTTAACATGTGCTAAAAGTTCTGAACTAGTAAACTATCAGCATACCAACAAGTTTACATGGAGTATAGTTGTAGTACAAATGAACACTTAATTGTAAACTTGTTGTGTACTCTAAAGTTTACTACTGTTACACTTTAAGTACACTTAAAAGTATACTTTTATAAACTAAAAAGTGGGCAAATTTAGTCCCAAGCAGTATTCAAATAGTACACTTTCAAGCACACTACTAGTCCATTGATATTAATTGTTACGACAGACACCGGAGTCAGATGCGGGAGACAGAATTCTTTTAATAAGAACAAAATCAGAGTTCACAGATGTCGTGATTCTGCCTCGTCGTGTCATGTCTTCCTTGATCTTGTGGTAGAATCACGGCAGGATCCCTTGTTATGTGTGGAGAGAGTCATTTTGACCCTGTCGGCCTTCGATACTCTCTCCGGTCCTTGTCTGTGTTCCCGCCCTTTTGTATCTCTCGTTATTGGTTGTTTATTAGTTCATGCCCCACACCTGTTCCCCTTTGATTTGTCCCTCTATTTAATGCCCCTGTGTTCTCTGTCTGGTGTCGGATCATTGTACTGTTATGTTGCACTGTGTCGTGTGGGTGAGTTCTGGTCATGTTAGTTAGTCTAGTTTATTGTGTCCCTATGTGATGTGTTATTAGTTTAGTCTTGTCAGTTTAGTTAGTCTTGTTCTTGTTCCTCTGTTTTGTTGTTTACCCCCACGTGGGTCTTTGTTTTGAATTTTGTCTTTGTTATTAAATGTCATGTTAACCCCTTNGAGCCGTGAATGGACAGATCCTGGACACACTGGGCACCATGACATTAACATTTCAGCTGGGGACTGAATCATGGCAGCATGTATTTCACGTGTTGAGGGAAACCACACAGTCTGTGTTGTTGGGGTGGGACTTTCTGTTGAAAAATCACACCTCGTTAGAACTCAGCCGAGCTAAGTTACAACTCTGGGACATTTCAGTTCCTCTCCTCACCAACAAAGACTTTGTTCCACTTTGCTGCAATGTGTCCCTGGCGACGACAATGACCTTAATGCCCCTCAGTGAGTCAGTTGTACCTGTTAAGGTATCCTCTCCTTATGTGACTCATTGGTCTAGCGACTTTGATGGCTATTTGGAACCTAATGTGGCAGATTCTTTCAGCTTAGTGGTGGCTCACACAGTAACCACTGTTCACGATGGACTGACAAAAGCTCGGGTTTTGAACCCTACTGGACAGGACATTTTACTGAAAGAAGGTATGCACCTGGGTGAGTTCGATTCTGTTGATGACACTGACATTCAGCTGCTTCATGCCCCAGTTGATGTAGCTGCAACAACTGCATCTGGGGTCGTCCCCCCTGTATCGTTGGAAAAGTCACCTATTTCAGAAACTGAAAAAGCAGAACTCTCAGCATTGCTGCTGGAATACAATGATATCTTCAGCTCCTCTGAGAAAAATACTGGAAAATGCAACTTAATTAAACATTACATCAGAACTGGAGAGCAGACTCCTATCAAGCAACGCGCGTATCGGGTATCTCCTGAAAAACGTGCTGAAATAGAGAGACAAGTGGCTAGTCTGCTGGAAGAGGGTGTCATTGAGGAGAGCTGCAGCCCTTGGGCATCGCCAGTGGTCTTGGTAAAAAAGAAATGTGGCGCGTGGCGATTTTGTATCGACTATAGACGCTTGAACAGTGTGACTGTGAAAGATTCTCACCCCCTACCCCTCGTGGACGATACTCTGGATGCATTGTCAGGCGCTGTGTGGTTCAGCACACTGTATTTTTCTAACGGCTACTGGCAGGTGGGAGTAGCCGAAGAAGACAGAGAAAAGACAGCATTCACGACGGGACAGGGGCTCTATCAGTGGCGATCCATGCTAATGGGCCTCTCTAATTCCCCTGCGATGTTCCAACGTCTAATGGAGCTGATCCTGAGGGGACTCCCATGGCACGTCTGCATGGTATATCTTGACGATATTTTAATTTACAGCAAATCATTTGAGAAACGCCTGTCTAGCCTGACGGAAGTGTTTTCAAGAATTCAGTCTGCAGGATTGAGACTGAACCCGGAAAAATGCCACCTTGCCAGAGATCATGTTGTTTTTCTGGGCCATGTTATTTCTCGAAAGTGACTTCAGCCTGATCCACGGAACACTGAGAAGGTTCGAAATTGGCCAGTTCCCCAATCTCCATCAGAGGTTAGGGCATTTGTGGGACTAAGTTCCTATTACAGACGTTTTGTCAGAGACTTCTCTAAGCACGCAGCTCCATTGAACCAACTCGTTNCGGACTCCCTTCCAGAGTCGGGACCGCCGGACTCCCTTCCGGGGTCGAGACTGCCGGAACCCCGTCCAGGATCGAGACCGTCGGGCTCCCTTCCAGGGTTGAGGTCGACGGGTTGCCCTCCAGGGTCGAGACCGCGGTGTCCTGTTCCCGCCACGATCCCTGCCGGCTCCCAGCTGGTACCCAGGCCTGTTGAAGTCGACCCTTGTCTTGTCTGTTTCTGTCCTTGTTTGCTGCCCAGCTGCCAGAGAGCGCTGCCCAGCCACCGACTTCCCCCCTGTCTCGTCGACATCCAGGCCTGCCCAGCCGGTGATAGCCGGCCTCCCAGTCGGCCATCTGCCGGCCAGTCCAGTGGCTCCTGTCGAGCCTGCGCCATTCGTCAGCCGGCTCCCATCCGCGTCCACGTGTTGTCCGGCCTGCATCAGCCGGCCATATGTACTGTCCAGCCGGCTTTCAGCCGGCGCCATGTCAGTGTTTGGTTTTTTTTTGTATTTTGTCATGTCTATTATGGTTTTTGTCATTGTCTTGTCTTGTTTGTGCCTTTTGGAGCGTCAGGATATCGCTCCTTAAGGCGGGGGTTCTGTCGTGATTCTGCCTCGTCGTGTCATGTCTTCCTTGATCTTGTGGTAGAATCACGGCAGGATCCCTTGTTATGTGTGGAGAGAGTCATTTTGACCCTGTCGGCCTTCGATACTCTCTCCGGTCCTTGTCTGTGTTCCCGCCCTTTTGTATCTCTCGTTATTGGTTGTTTATTAGTTCATGCCCCACACCTGTTCCCCTTTGATTTGTCCCTCTATTTAATGCCCCTGTGTTCTCTGTCTGGTGTCGGATCATTGTACTGTTATGTTGCACTGTGTCGTGTGGGTGAGTTCTGGTCATGTTAGTTAGTCTAGTTTATTGTGTCCCTATGTGATGTGTTATTAGTTTAGTCTTGTCAGTTTAGTTAGTCTTGTTCTTGTTCCTCTGTTTTGTTGTTTACCCCCACGTGGGTCTTTGTTTTGAATTTTGTCTTTGTTATTAAATGTCATGTTAACCCCTTAACCGCTGTCTGCATTTGGGTCCACTCTCCTTGTCACTGTGTCTAACCTCACCCAAGAATCATGACAACAGAGACCAGAATTCGACAGAAACACGCAAAAATGCAAGCAGTCTCACACACAGCACGAACCCAGAAAGTCTTAATAGGAGGCTCGAGCGCTCGGCCGCGAAAAAAACCCAACAAGTGATCGAGGAATACAGACTCGCAAGGTGAGAGGTGCGAGAAAGATCTCAGTTCGTGAATAATAATCCCCAAGCGTGAAATCCGCTAAGAGTAATAATGTCCAGGCTCACAAGCGTCCGTGAGGGAGCGATTCAGAAGGCGGTGAAAATAATTTCCCCGTGTAAGCATCCGTCAGGGCAAATGTTTGTCCAACCTCCCCTACGTTCGTGAGGAAGATGTTCAAAAGGCGGTGTGAGTAATCCACAAGAGTAAGAGTCCCTTGAGCAAACAATCGTCCTGCCTCCCGACCGTCCGTGCGGGAGAGATTCCGAAGGTGGCGTGAGAAATGCCACCAGAGTGAGAGAGAGAAATAATTCCCCGATCAACCTCCAGCCTGATCCAACGGCGAAGGCAGAGAATCCGCGGCCACGGGCGACAGGCGGAAAGACGATCCGCAGGATCCCCAGAAGCTCGACGCTGGAACTGGGAGAAGAGATCTGGCGAGACAACCCACTCAAAACGAGCCACGAAGGCGAGGTCGTCCGGGCAGCTGTAGGAGGATAGAAGCACCGTGCAGGAATCTAACAGCGCTGGAGCCTGGACAAGGTAAATGTGTAAACTGGAAAATTAGTAATCCCCAAAAAGTCTAGACCAGAGGTATTCCAAGACTGAGTCTAAATCCAAGATACAAGTGTACATCCAAGACAAGAGTATATTCCCAAGACAAGAGTTATTTCCCAAGACAAGAGGTCATGGTGGCTAGACAATCTAACGATCTGATGCCATACGGCAGAACCGAGAAGGTTTAAGTAAGGGAATAATCAGCAGGGGAGTGAGAGCAGGTGAGCTGTAATGATGGAAAGTAGAAACCGGTGTGAGAGGAGAAAGTGGGGAAAACTAGGGGGCGGGGCATACACAGACCGAGCGCATGGTGAGCGGTAACTCTACCATATGCTCGACACAGACCATACAACAACAAATAAACAAAACAGGCAGGAACTCAGGCCCGAGGCCTGACAATTAATATACTTAATACATAAAGTATACTTAAAGTATACTTGAACTTTACAAGTATACTTAAAAAATGAACTTCAAGTATAATTCGTTTTGATAAGGGTATGCTTTATTTTTTACTGTTAATATGATTGATATGATTGTCAGTTAAGTATTATATTTGTATTTGGCGTTTGTTACTGAAACAGCTTGTTGATTGATTCGTATAAAAGACAACAATGCATGTCATGTTTGTCATGTTTGACTTCTGATTAAATCCTCAGTGAGTGAAAAGAACTTGTGTGTTACTATAAAATACACCATGGCATATACATGTTGATACATGATACACGTTTTTTTTACATTGCTCATAATCATACCCTTTTATTCAAGTTACAAGAAGAGCTCTTCACCCGTGCCTAATGAGATTGGAGAAAATCTGACAAGAGATCAAAGACAATTCCTTTATACAGAATCATTTCAGATCTTCAGATTTCCAGTTCCATGTTTGTGTTTCTCCTCTTCAGTTCTCCCCACTCATTTTCTATGGGGTTCAGGTCAGGGAACTGGATGGCAGAAGCTT
>NW_026634400.1:0-4609 GCF_024868665.1 Triplophysa rosa
TCCATATATGGTGTGCATATAGTGTGGGATGGCCCCTACAGAAACCCACCATCAGTTGTTTCTACTTATTAGAAATAATGTTTCTGTAGTCCAGTATATAATATATTCTTATTCTTAAAATATTTTTACAAAACGCAACAAAATGCTTTCAAAAATACTGTAGCCTACCTGTGCAAATCCATGGGTACTGTATTAAAACCATGGTTTGCCTAATCAATACACAAAAAAACATGGTTACTACACTTCTACCACAAAAATCAAGTGGTCAATTTTCGAAAGACTACAGATAATAGACAAACTATTTAACTGCATAAACCGTTTTATTTGCACGACAAAGGTCTAAAAGGCATTAAAATAATAAATAATTAAGTTACAGGCAGAGACATTGTTTTCACAATATACAGCATTGATAATGCAAACATTCTTACAAAAAATGCATAAATTACGACAAAAACGAGATATTTTAAACCAGTGGTCACCAACCCTGCTCCTGGAGATCGACCATCCTGAAGATTTCAGCTCTAACCCCAATCAAACACACCTGAACTATCTAATCAAGGTGTTCAGGTTTGCTTGATAATTACAGACAGGTGTGCTGAAGCAGGGTTGGAGCTGCAGTCTGCAGGACGGTCGATCTCCAGGAACAGGGTTGGTGACCACTGTTCTAAACTTAAGACAAGAAATATGTTATTGACGAGACACACGGATCATCTACATTAAAAAAAGCTTTAAAAGCGGCATTTCTGGAATATACCGTATACCACTCAGTATGCGAGCATCAGAATCTAAATGGCGGCTGGCTTGACCGTGTATTTTCAAACCACGGCTGGCTTGACCGCAGTTCAGGCTAAGCTTGTATAAGATCGCCAAGCTATAGATAAAACAATCAATCTCAAGAAAGAGCAAATAGAAAACAAACAAGATCATTGAACTCAAAGCAAGCGTGCAGTGCGCTTAAAAATCCTTCCCACAGTATTTTGCTTCCACCTGTAACGTTAGCAGCTTCTTTGTTACAAACGAATGCTGCTTTTGGGACAGTTAAAGCCTAGCTCCCTTCTACACCTACCAGTAACTTTATCAGATAAAAGCTTTATTATTTATTAGCCGTGGGGCACTTTATTTCGACTTTCGGAACATTTCCTTAATTTGCGCTACAACAAATATGCCTTTTCAATCTGATGAGGTATGGGAAAAGGAGATAACACGTTTGGCAAAATGAAGATTCGAACCGCAATCGGGCTGACGAGACGTACGTTGTCTTTACCTCTAAACCATTCAAGCTGGTACTTGCTCAAAGTATTTTGAGTACCTCCTGTCTCTGCTAAACCAATCAATCTCAATTGAGAGAAAATTAGAAAATAAATAAGATTATAAAAGTCTATATCTAATAGCTTGTTGTGGTGAGGACTTTCACTGGTCGTCAAGCACAAAGAGATAAGTGGATCCTTCGCATGTTACATGCATTGGGATGGCAAAGAGTCTAGAAATGGAAGGCAAACCCCTAGGCCTACAGTAATGGTTTAACCCTACCGCTCAGCAGCCAATAGGAACTCATCACGCTTACACGTTCAAACTGGGCAAGTGTCCGGATGGCTCAAAAACACGCGGAATTGACGTCTGACGTCACGCGTCGAGAACACGTTGTTTGCGCGTAGAATATGTGTTGTTTGCGCGTAGAATACGTGTTGTTTACGCGTCAAATACGCATCGATTTTTCATGCGTAAAGTACACGTACTCTACGCGCAAACAACACATTCTCGACGCGTTGTTGACGTGTTACAATTCGCGCATTTTTTACCCTCCTGGCTTTCCATATCTGACGTCACGCGTCGAGAGTAGAATACGTGTTGTTTGCGCGTCAAATACGCGTCAATTTTTAACGTGTAAACTACACGTATTCTACGCGTTCTCGACGCGTTGTTGACGTTTTAAAATTTGCGTGTTTTTGACCCTCCTGGCTTTCCATAGCGAGGACGACATATTAGACAACATAAACAGACGACAGGGAGGACGACATATACAGACGACAGTGAGGACGACATATACAGACGACAGTGAGGACGACATATACAGACGACAGGGAGGACGACACAAACAGACGACAGTGAGGACAACATATATAGACGACAGGGAGGACGACATAAACAGACGACATATGTACATGCATACCAAAAACAAATAAAACAGGCAATAACAGTAGACATAGACGATTGTATTGTACAACCCAATCAACACATTTTTGACACATATGGAACCCCATACTTTTAAGGCTATTCTGCCCAGTTCATCTGTACGATATGTTTGAGTGAGTGTGGGACATTTTCGTCAGTTGTGCAAATATATGGAACTAACAAGACTTATATTCTGTTTTGGCAAAGCAGCTTGGACTATTTTTAAATATTAATTGTGATTTCTTTTTTTGTTTTTGTATCTGTGTTTGTGCCGGGTATATATCCACATGTGATTTATTTGATGCGATATTGAGGCTTAACAGAGAGGGAGAGACTATTTGTGTGTTTTGTTGTTTTTGTCTTTTTTTTAGGTTTATCTCTTGCGTTAAGAATTATGCACTGATTTGCTGTGTGGTTTGTCCCTTCTGTTGAGGTGGACTTATTTGAGTCTCTTATCAACTGTGGGTAAATAACTGGTAAACTGTTTAAGTTCTTTTTTATATATTTTAGTTAATGATTGTTTTGGTCAAATAAATTTATACTATTCTAGAAAGTCACGTCTCTGTCTTCAATCCCATTCGAACCAGCAGGGTCCTTCATATTATTGTAACACCTTCTGGTTTAGTTCCTTTTTTTGTTAATTTTTTATCTTATTTTCCTGGGTGGAGAAATAACCTAGGTGGCGTAGTCGGGGTTTTGTCTACTCATTGCCAGAGGTTACACATACATGAGCAATAATACAATAGGTGCTAATACAAAGTTACTAGTTTCAACAAAAGCCAACCTGTCGACCAATTCCTGTTGAGAGAAAGAGAGTTTTTTTTCCCCTAATTTGTCTGTAAAGTATTCACAGAAGAGATGGGTTTTAAGTCGTTTTTTGAATGTTGTGAGAGATGTGGTTGACCGGACCGAGTTAGGAAGAATGTTCCACCAGGAAGGAGTTGTGAAGGAGAATGATCGGGAAAGTAATTTACTGCCCTTTTGAGAAGGCAATACAAGACGCCGCTGGTTTGTTGAACACAGGGTTCTTGATGGGGTTTAGGAGGGTGTGAAAGTATGCCGGTGCAGATCCAGTGATAGTCCCTTAGGCAAGCATTAGTGACTTGAATCTGATACAGGCTTCAACCGGTAGCCAGTGGAGAGAGATGAAAATGTGTGTGACATGAGCCCATTCGAGCTGTTGGAAGACGAGGCATGCTGCTGCGTTCTGAACCAGCTGGAGTGGTTTGATAGCCTTTGCAGGAAGACCAGCAAGGAGAGCATTGCAGTAGTCCAACTTTGAGATTACCAGGGCCTGGACAAGGAGTTGTGCCGCATGCTCAGTGGGGTCTTACCTTTCTAATGTTGAATAGGGCATATCGGCATGACTGCGTTGTCTATGCAATGTGTTCATTGAAGGACAGCTGTTCATCAAATATGACTCTCAGGTTCCTGGCTGTTTTGGAGGGATTGATTGTAGTATTGCTAAATTGGATTGTGAGATTGTGTTGCACCGTGGGGTGTGCCAGAAATACGAGTAGTTCTATCTTGGTAGGGTTCAGCTGGAAGTGATGCTCTTTCATCCAAGCTGAGATTTCTTCTAGGCAGGCTGTAATGCGAGCTGCTACAGTGGTATGTCTGGGTGAAATGAGTTGTAAATATGGGTGTCGTCAGCACAACACCTCAAATACTGCAAAGAAAACATGTTCATATTCACTTTTAAGCAATACAACAGTAATATTTCTACATGTATGTAGGACAAGTTAAAAAAAAAGTTTTATGTGATACCTTTGTCATGCTGTCAGTCTTTCACATTGCTGTTCAATGACTTTGTCATTCTTGAGGTTTGATTTTATTGAAATTTAACAAGCACTGGACTGAATTTACAACCCTGTCCGCAAAATTTACCACAATACATCTAGAAATGCTGATTTGAAATGAAAATTTGAATTGGAGATAAGGCATTTGCAGTGTTAGCTTGCTGATCGCAATCCAACACAATGCAGGAATTATATTTAAATACTACCTTATAATGTCACAGTGCCATGCTTACTCACTTAATGTTATTGTTAAATGGTAGAACAATGACAATTAAGATGTCAAACTGTAAAAAAAAACCGATAGAAAAGCACAGACAGTCAGCAAACTGTTTGCGGGCTTTCTTGTGTATCATCTTTATAAGAGGCTTCCTTCTGGGGCGACAGCCATGCACACCAATTTGATGCAGTGTGCGACGTATGGTCTGAGCACTGACAGGCTGACCCCCCCACCCCTGCAACTGTTGGACTTTTGAGGCAGTCCTGCATGTTCAAAAATTTGCACAGAGACGTTCTCCAAAATCGATTAGAAGTTTATTATCAGATGTAAAAAGGAGTAACAAAGCTTTGGGTTGTCAGACGATCTCCTCACTCCACCACAAGCCAACAACCCAAATTATTCAAAAACACACATATTTATT